>NC_061109.1:112089800-112234800 GCF_015104395.2 Macrobrachium nipponense | reverse complement strand
GGTCGTCAGCCCTTTTTTCCGGGGGTTGCAAGACCGTCCTGGAGCTATAGGGTACGTTTTAGCTTTGTTCAACCGCCGTTGCACGAAACTTATTGAACAGAAATAATCATAATGATATCTTTTCAATGCAAGTAGCAAATTCATTACAGTGCAGTTTTGTTGTTGTACTATAGTAGATTCGCATCAACCGTGCATCTGATGTCTAGGCCAGTCCCTTACGACGCTCCTGATTGGCTGTTGATAAGCCAGTCACAGGTCCGGAAACTCTCAAGTCTCTCTCAAGTGTTCACATAGGCAGGATGCCTGTTCCACCTCTCCTGAAGGATACTTTTGAAAGAGAAGTGTAACATACATCCTGCCGATGTGAACTCTCAAGAGAGACTGAGGGGTTCTAGCCCTGTGATTGGCTTATCCACAGCTAATCAGGAGCGTCGTAAGGGACTGACCTAGACTTCAGATGCACGGTTGATGTGAATCTACTATAGGACGTTACATATGTATATTATTACAAAATGAAAATCTGAGAGGGGATCATCGGTCATACTGAGTTATCTCATAAGGGGTCGCGGTGTGAAAAAGGTTGAAAATCGCCGGTCTACATTATAAACTAAATTCCAGCACCAATAGCTTCCTCATGAATCTTTACTATCCTTATATGGATCAAAACCAAATTCGGTTATCAATGTCGAAAATTGTTATATTCTACCCGAAGAAAGTCGGAAAAATTTCAACATTACGAATATCGTCAACATTTGACGAATAATAACCTTATATTCTAGTTTTAAAACCTACCTTACGAGTTCAATAGCTCCAAGGAATACCACATACTTATTGGGGCAAAAGAAGCATTCTAAATAATTAAATCTCAACTATCAAAATTTACGTTGGGTCCGCACTAGATTAACGGAATTATTAAAACTCGGACATATAGACTCAAATTCCATTTCACGTTTATATATTAGGTTAAATGTAGCAATGGTCCCTTCAAAGAAAATAGTTCTCTCTTCACATCCCCTGTAAAAAGATCAAAGTACATATGGGTACGTTTGTTTGTTTTGTTTGTATGGTGTTTTTACGTTACATGGAACCAGTGGTTATTCAGCAACGGGACCAACGGCTTTACCTGACTTCCGAACCACGTCGAGAGTGAACTTCTATCACCAGAAATACACATCTCTAACACCGCAATGGAATGCCCGATGATCGAACATATAGGTACGGGACTCTACATTATTATTCAGTTCCAAACCGAATTTATGGGACAAACGACCCAATAGCATTCCCTGGCATGAGAGACAACGACCTTCAGATACGACAGAATACTTTGTTTTCGACAGAAATGGCTCAGAAAGGAATGAAGAACTCAGCACGGTAAAGGTTAACACCGCAGTGTTCCTGAAGACAAAGAAACAACGCGAACTCCTCAGAGACCTTTTACCGGAATTCCTTGACGAGTGAGAGAGAAAAATTTTCTAACATGGCACGGTTTGAATGGCACTCGCCCCATAGCTGGAGGTAACGGCCAACACCAAAACTGCTAATATTTGACACCTAACCTACATCGCCATGTATGGAACGAGGATAGCTGTGGCATCTCACAATCGTTCAACCATCACGAGGAATTCTAAAGTCGGGCAGCGGAACTGACAATTATTCCTAAACAAAATCGAGGAAAGCAGAGTTTCAGGTCTATAGCCACGCCCTTTACATTTAAAAATCCTCTGCGTGCTTTTCGGTTTCATCATAACCCTAAACATGGGGTTACATGCTTTCCAACATGGTTTGACTTAATCGGTGTCTCAATAACCACTGTCCCTGTGACGCCACTATACAGAAATCAAGCAAACCAAACCACGTTATAGCGTAAACCTGTCTTGAGATTTCTAGGATTTAATGGCTTGCATTCAAAGCTCACAATTATGACATGTTTATCTAAACGTCGGCAAATGCACACGTTTAACATTAAATGCCGGTACTGCAAACTTCCAAATCTCATTTCTGTTGAAGTATAAATTAATGTCATGTTCATCCATCCTACGAAAAAAAAAAAAAAAAAAAAAAAAAAAAAAACAATACAAACCGATCTGACTAGTCCAATTCAGTGCTAAAGTCGAGGATGGCGCCATGACTAATGACGACGACCTGTTCGAATACACAGTAACGTCAGAGGAGACCTCGACGAGGTTATTCATCCCCGTGACGGGAGAGAATTTTTATCGAAATACTTATTTTTTTCTATTTCAATCATTATTTTCTCAAAAACTCTGGGCTCGTTTGACACTTGAATAAAATCAGCACGTTTTATTTCCTCTACAACGGCACTTCACTTTAGCCCTAAAAAAGAACAAACAAGACTTTTGAATCAGGTTCCTGTAAATGTCATAGTTGCTATGACACAGTACGTGTTCTAGTTCACATGCCGAGAGAGAGAGAGAGAGAGAGAGAGAGAGAGAGAGAGAGAGAGAAAACTACACGCGCCTTTTGAAGAGAAAAGGTCTCTTTCCATCGAGAGAAACCATGCCGAAAAAAACGAATGTGCTATAGAAAGGGTGGGAAGGAGGTTGCGTGAGAGAGAGAGAGAGAGAGAGAGAGAGAGAGAGAGAGAGAGAGAGCAGGGTTCGAGTGGCCTTGAATGTTCCGTAACTGTACCTAAAACTCCAGTATTTCAGGAGGTACAGAGATCACAGAGGAAGAAGGCCATGCACCTCATGCAGGAATGACCTACCCAAAACGTAATCGTTTAGCAACGGACCGTGTGTAAAGAATCGATGAATGGAATCAAATCGTGCATTTCATGAAATACATCCGCCGACCGCCCTAAAAGAATCGGTGATACATCTATGATGATGTATGAGGTGAAATGGGGAAAGTTGAACCTTGATCAACCGGTCGAATGTCGACCTCTCTCTCTCTCTCTCTCTCTCTCTCTCTCTCTCTCTCTCTCTCTCTCTCTCTACATGGGTGCGCCCGTGCGTGCAGCGTGTATGTCTGCGATTAAAGTATTGCTATATCACGCGCGCGCATGCGCGTGATTTCAGCATTACCATCTCTTGCAATATTTCAGCGAATAAGCATCGCCGACTAGAGAATGGATTAGCATGAAACCAAATTGGTTCACATTTAAATATTACAAAATACTCATTCGGGATGAACTGCCAAACGTCCAAGACCTTTGGGTTTTGAGTTATTATTTTGTAGTTTCCCCTTCTTTAGAAACGCCAAGGCTGCTTTGCAGCATGTAGTACAGCAGCACACGGGAAATGCCAACTTTTGAAAACAGCTCCGATTTTGACCTTTAGATAAAAAAAAAAAAAAAAAAAAATCTGTCTATTTACATCAATCTCTAACCGGACGCTGTGAGTCAAAATTCACGTTGAAATGTTCTTGTATTTAAACATTGCACCAATGATAAAGAGAAATAAGGATTACGTACTTGAACTTCCTCACTCAACTTCGTATAAGTGAGCTAGCGAAAAAAATAAGTATTCTTGCTTGCAGTGTATCAGAAACCAAAACTTTTATATTCTCCTAACGAAAAAATTCTAAAAGCACCGAAATAAAATTGAAAAAAAATACCTCCCTGCTCAAGACATTCCACTAGACCATAAGTGACACGAAAGAAGTTTCTGACAACATTAAGACATGCTCCAATGCAAAATTACAGGGAAAAATGTCCTATACGATGCTGGTATAATGATTTCATCTTAAAAAGGCTACAGCAACCCTACTGTGTGTTTTTTTTTATTATAAGAATACAATTCCATTTCAGTAATTTACATTATTTGAATAATTCTCATAATACAAAAATATAAATATAAACTTATATAACTGTGTTTTTATTTCTCAAGCAAAAGTTTGAGAGCTATTTCTGAAGACAAGGTAACACTCAATAAGGGACACTCATGACATTTACGGCTTTCATTGAAACTCACCAAAACTGTTTGCATAATTCATGTTGCCTAACATTCAATCGAGATTTGGCAAACCCATATAAAACACACCACAGTTTACCACCCTCTTGACTTTTGAGTCAGATAACATACCTCGTGATATATGAGAACTCCCAACAACACTCGTATGATAAATCTTCCGTTTGGACAGCCTCATACTGACTTCTCGTCGGGGTTCAAAGAATTGATTAGTCTCAGACGAACAAGGTATGAGTGCTTAGGGTGAGGGAGTTGTTCACAGATATATTATTAAAAAAAATAAAAGGCAAGCCACTATTTCTTGCCAGTACATTATATTAAGATGGGATGTTTAGCTCAACTCCCTCAGGTACACGAAGAAGCACATGAAATTTTAAAACCTTCCAGCCGTCAACATGAGGAAAACTGAAATACTTCTACAGGCCCGTATCTTGAAGGGGGTGGGGGTGGGGGGCGGTCCAATTTCTGTTAGTTCATATTTTATGCGACTATCGTTTTCATTGAACTGTACTGGCAAAGTAATAAATCATTTTTTTTTTTTGTTAAGACAAAGTATATAACATAACAACAAATAAAGTGATATGCATGTTATCGTTAACATAATAAATGAATGAAATAAACTGAAGAAATATTCTTGAAATTCAGTGCAAACTTTCATCATTACAAATAAAATTCTGTTACCCAAAGTCAGCACTTTGAATAACATCTAATCGAGTAGAAGGGCATAGACCACATACCCAACTTTTCTTCTTAATATAACTAAAATAACATTTTCAAGTATTTCATCTCGTATATACCTATATCTGCAATGACATTTATAGAAGAAAAGGTCCAGCTTTGGGAAAAATGACCGGGAGTATAGGCCAACGGAACGAACACACAAAGGACCTTTTCAAGACAGGCTCGAGAAAGAGTCGAAAAGGGGCAGAGGAAAGAAGGTAGAAGCGTTAAGGTTAAGGAGCTCAACCACTTTCTTCCTCCTGAAGGAATTTGGTGTAAAGGTTGAGAAACGAGACGCAGGAGGAGAATTCCAAAGCTTGGCTATAGGTTCAAAGGACAATCTACGAACTGCCGAGTTGCACAGTAAACGTTGGAGGAGGCAGCCATACGGGTATTAAAAATTCGTTGATAGGACGAGGAACTTTTCCATGGAAAATTTTCTTTCCAAGTCTAGAAGTAGAGAAGAGATTCAATTCCTAACATTTTCACTACATAAAAAGAAAAAACGCAGATAACTGCCAATAGAGAAGCCCGATCCGAAGATACCAATATGTAGGAATGTGAGTAAAAAGTCACGCTGGTTCAACAGGTCCAACTGCACCCAACAGTTCATACCAGAGTTAGTCAGACAGCCAAAGTGAAACCGTAGTCTCATTCCGACGATAGCGTGCCGTTTGGCTTCGCATCTTAATCGTCCATTCTGGTTACTCCCTTCTCATTTTCCATGCTGCGTGATATTTTTTTCCCTTTCTCATTCATTTTCTCCCTCGGTTACGTTATTGTGGGGTTAAAATTCGATAGCTTTTAAACGTATGACGATCTCAGATGCACTTTCGGTATTACCCATAATTCAAAGGTACCGCGCGATGTCACGTAACTCAAAATTAGATCGCACTCTCTTTCGCTCACACACTAAATAAACACAACTTCATACATCGAAGATGAGGGTCTTAAGACTCTCAAAATGCTAGTCAACCGTTACCCTAAATAAATACAGATATAAAAGAACCACAACTGCTACTCAAAAGCATTCCACCACACACTTTTGACATTATGCAAATATGGGTTACATCCTTGACATTTCATGTTTCGTGGAAAATAAAAACAAATACATAACGCACTTTTGTTTGTACAACATGCTCCCATGCTTATGGAATAGACCGAAAGACTGGTACTATTAAAATATAAGTATACAAATAAAGTATAACTTTAATAATACTAATAACATATTTCCGCGGAAGATAACGCTCATACGTTGAGAGAGAGAGAGAGAGAGAGAGAGAGAGAGAGAGAGAGAGAGAGAGAGAGAGAGAGAGAGAGAGAGAGGCGGCAGGAACAGGGTTAAGCAAAATTATAACTTATACGAAATAAAAAAATAAAAAATATATATAACAAAAGCAGCAAGAAAATATAGAGTAAACTGATGTGCCAAGGGCTGCGAGATACGTAAAGCGAACGGTTTTTAAATAAAACTGGCTTGGTAAAAAAGAAAAGAAAAAAAACTTGGAAAATAGGAAAAAAACTGCCAGTGTTGTATTTCATTATGATTCAAGACCTGTGAACAGCCTAGCTGCCTGATTATACAGAGAACGAAGATTATTATTTAACAGTTTCGTCTGGCATCAAAAGGGGACACTAAATACCTTATTTTTCACGGTAAATGAAATTAATCAAATTATTCTTACCAGCCTCGATAACAAAGAAGTTCATTAAAAGTCGTCTAAACCAAAATTTTAAAAAGGCAGCATTTTACGTATTTCTCAATATCAACTGTTCATTTTTTATTCACAAATTCATATGAAAATGCCATTGCAATATAGCTCACTTAAATGGGTCTGTTTGAGGGAAGGTCGAGTTTTTAGTTTTTTTTTTTTTTTTTTTTTTTTTTTTTTTTTTTTTTGTAGAAGCATATAGTATCGACGAAGTAAAGTTGTATTTATCATTATCTTCCTTATTTTCAAATAACACTTAACAAAATAATGTTAATAAAGTACCATTATTATCACTGCAATCTTGCCCCTCCTACTTTAATGCCATTTCCTTTCTATGCGCCTCATGGCTGCATTATTTTGCTACTGACTGAACTCACTGTCCTTGAGAAACCATATAAGATCGCCAGACCCTTCTCGGGGAATACTTCACAGCAGAGGAGTCATCGTGAAATATGCAAGGAGGATTCAAAATGAGGTAAATAAGGCACCAGTGACTTCAGACGACGAAAGCAATTCGGTTGAGACTGGGATCGTCCTGAGTCAGTCAGGGGTTCGTTGTTACGGGATTGAAATGTTTGTTACCCGACGCCGCAAGTAGCCACTTTCTGAAGAGGTCCATTTTGTGTCCACAAGGCAGAGCTTTGCTCGACGAACTTTGTTCGATGTGACGTCAGAAGCGGAGAAAACGCGGCAAAGTTCTGACTTTTCTCGCTGTTTCTACGCTTCTGACGTCACATCGGACAAAGTTCGTCGACCAAAGCTCGACCGTGTGGACGGGGCCTTACAGTGACAGCCGTACTCTCTCTCTCTCTCTCTCTCTCATTTTGTGCATTATAGTTAAGCCATACTTTCTCTCTCTCTCTCTCTCTCTCTTCTCTCATTTTGTGTATTACATTTACAGCCGTACTCTCTCTCTCTCTCTCTTTTTACGGGATCATTTTATTAAGTACAGTTGCAACAGCATTCTCTCTCTCTCTCTTTATCTCGCTCTCAACACAACTATTCTTGCCTCCAATTGTAGGTAATGAGAGCCCTGTAGCGCCATCTACGCCCAACTAATTCACCCAATCCTGAGAAATAAGAATCCTACAGTTAATCATTTTCGAGAACGACATATCCCATCTTGAAATATAACGTTAACACAGCAGATACAGAAAGATTGTATTTCATTGGCATGATAAGCTCCACAGAGAGAGAGAGAGAGAGAGAGAGAGAGAGAGAGAGAGAGAGAGAGAGAGAGAGAGAATAATCAGCCTAGGTAATTGAAAGCAGCCAGTCTTCACAAATCCCAGACCAAAAATGTTGCGCGCAACAAAGGCATCACCGCACCACGCAGCACCTTCTTCGATAATAATAAACAGTTGTCAGCGCCGGTATCGACTCGGCAATCTCTCCGAACAACGGTTAATCAATATTCTCGTTGGTGCGAATTTCGGGGTCGGGGGCGTCATCGATCACAGCTAGCGAAAGGAACGAAGGCTGTAGTACTTGGGACATGTTCCGCACGAATCTTCCAGCCGCCTTTACACCTCGTATGATACATCTCTTATGACTGTAAGGTTATCTGCTAACCAACGCGTTAAGTGCATTCTTGCTAATACGGCTATTGTTTACACATCGAGCTACTGCCGCTCATGGTATGCGCGCGACTGATGCCATTTCACAAGAATCTTTCCCTTTGGTACCTCTTCTGACTCTCCTCCTCCACAACACACGGCCTCCCGAGACTTCAGTCGCTTCTCAATCAAATATTCTACGTGGAAACAACTACACATCACACCCCACACAGTATATCACAAGTCCTGCCACTTCTTGGATGGTTAGCAATGCCCAAAACAATGGCCAACACCAATGCTATTCTCTTTCCGTATTAATACATTTAATCTATTCATTCATTATTTATCTTTTCTTTTTAATAAGTGAGGTCTCTTCTTGCTGTATTTCCCTTCACCTTCTCTTACTTTCTAATGAACACCATATTCTTTGGAAGCTTCAATGCTTCAATCTCCAGTCAGTGGCCCCTGTGGGCATGTTCCACATGAACAGGGTTCTCTTCTGAAGAATATGAGCACGAATAAGAATACCCAAGCTCCTATGACCATCACTGACACACGGGAGTATGTTGGTGCCGATACTTCACATTGAGGCTCAAAAATTCAATTGGTTTTCAGAATTCAGTCTTTTATTTCCCTCCAAAACTAAATTGACTGTTGACAAAATCCTGTAAAGCACATCCAAAACAAGCAACCTCAAGGAAACCACTATCCAAAACAAGCAACCTCAAGGAAACCACTATCCAAAACAAGCAACCTCAAGGAAACCACTATCCAAAACAAGCAACCTCAAGGAGTCCACACTAGACGGAAACATACGTCTTTCTCCATCCCTTTTCCAAGTTGAAGATCTGTGACAGGAGTGTCACAACTAGACTGACGTCAGCAGCATTACGGTATCAGCACGGGAGGAGGATGAGGGCGTTCTTAACCCGCAAACAAACGGCATAATGATAAACTGATTATACAGTCAACACAAGTCTTTGTTATTTGCTTGTCATTAACATGGAATCAAGTTGTCTATATAATCAGTTTATATAATCCGTTTCCACATGAAAACCTTCATAATGAATTTTGAAGATGAAATGAAGGAAGGAAAGAAGGAATATACTATTTAAGTCGAAGGATATGCGCTGGGACTTGTGAGATCATGCAGCGCTGAAGGAGATTATTGTTATTATAAAAGTAGTTAACCCAGACCACTAAGCTGATTTTCAGCTCTCCTAGGGCTGGCCCGAAGGATTAGGTAGCTGAAGGGGAAATCGACTACCAGAAGATTTGAAAGGAGCAACAGGAGAAAAACTTTCCAGTTGCACCACGAATCAATCGTTAGGAGAGGCTGGAAAGTAAGATGGAAGAAACAGAATATGAATGAAGGTACAATAAAAAGGAATGAAAGAGGTTGCAGCTACGGGCCGAAGGAACGTTGCAAAGAACCTTCAATAATGCCTACGTTACACCACGTGAGGTGCACTGACGGCACTAACCCCCTAAGGGATACATTTCCAACTGAAAATGAATTTTGAAGACGATCTATAAAAGGAAAAAAAAATAACGCTACGGATGGGCATCCTCACTCCTTGCTTACATCTGCGCACACATCCTAAATCAGCGCATACCCTGGGGTACAAGCTTGGCCAGGGTACGTTTAAGGTCTTTTTAACGAGGGCGCGACACTTCTCAAACTTAGTTGCAATTTTTTTTTTTTTTCAGTTACCTCCCCTATTAACTTTTGGCAATGCATATTATTCCTGCGAACGACGCTGCTGTGCTGTGAACATTAAAAAGTCACCTCTCATATTAAAAGTCATGTTATGAGCGAAAGTTATCATTTACCAGTGAAAATAAGTATGCGGTTGCTAACAAAAAACCTCGAGGGGTAGTATCCGATCGATCCAACTTTTGATCGTTTACTGGTCGGAAGGGTTTCAGACGTTTCTGGCAAATTATTTCATTATTCTCAAATCCCCCCTTTTCTTCTCTCTTTGTTTCTAAGAGCACGTACAGTTATATAATAACAAGTTAATCATAGACAGGGTTCCTCTAGGAAGTGATTATCTTCCAGTTACTCGACGCTACCGTATGATTACGAACCGAAGTCAAGGACGTGTCTGATAGTTCCTGTCTCCTGAATACAAATCTTACGAATAACAGAATAGAATAGAACATAGAACTTAGCCAAAGGTCAAGCGCATGGGCCTATGAGGTTATTCAGCTCTAATACGGAAATGACCAGTAAAAAGATTTGAAAGGTGAAGCAGGAGGTAAACCTCGCAGCTGCACTCGGAAACCATTTTAAGAGAGGGTGGAAAGTCAGATGGAAGAAAGAAAATATGAACGGCGGTACAGTAAAAGAAATGGGAGGTTGCAGCTAGGGGCCGAAGGGATGCTGCAAAGACGCTTAATTACTACAGTGCACCACATGAGATGCACTGACAGCACTAAACCTCTACGGGGTTTATGAACAAAAAGTTGAGCGTCACATTATCAATGAAATACACAAGATATTGGGCCGTTTTGCTAATGAAAATGTCTAGCTGACGTTCATGCACATCTTTCGTATTTAGCCTTTGATTTTTTTTTATCCATATCCCAAACAAATTTCTCTCAACACAATTCCTGCTTATCTGCCAGGTGTACTATAAACTGCATTTGAATATCCACTTTAGCCTCGTATCCCTGAGAACCTGACGCCCATGGAATCTGTGTCAACATCTCGTGCATAGCCAAACTGCAAAAAAGATTATATATAGATAATTAATATTATATATCTATATATATTATATATAATATATATATATAGTATATATATATAGTTATATATATATATATATATTATATATATATCTATATATATATATATCTATATAGTATATATATATATATAATATTAGATATATATAATAGATCATAAGATCTCTTTGGTAAAAAGTAAATCAATTTTTCACGAACATGATATTCGACTGCGAGGTATGCCTCTACCGACTATGAAACACAATACCTCAAAATTGCTAGTTTGATTTAGGTAGCTGCCTCTGAATCTAAGACTTCAGCCAAAGCAGTAGTCTTCCTCTGCCAAACATTCTTGTCATCTTAAAATTCATGGTCTGTATTCACCTCACACCTCCCGTTGTGACCTTCATCCATGCACCCTAGTCTTCGCTTTGTGCATTTATTGGTCGTTGCATCCACCAAAGACAACGTCTCCCTCTCTCTTAAAATCAACTAGTTTTCTCAAGTAAAAGTGTCACAAAATCGTTTGCTTTTATTTCCACCATTTTCTATCACGGGATCACAGACACTTGCAGTGGTTTATCATTTCCCGTTATTATCTGTTTTATCGATAAAAACTAAGAACTTCTGATGCCACATATACTTAATACTTCCTTTCCTTGCTTCTGTCCTTCGCGACAGAAACAGTCAGCCTCTATCCATTCTAATCCCGAAAGACCCGACCTATTTCTTTGTTTTGTTCTGGTATGCTATATATGTACCATATGCCCTTTTAGTAGGAGGAATCACTTAGTTTCATTAACCGCATTTCATTCATATCATAATCATTCACCTCTCTTTCATAATCATTTCTCATACTAATTTTAAATTTTATCCCTTTACAGTTTGGAGGCTTTCTATATATGTTTATGTATGTGTTTGTCTATGGCCATTTATGTCCGAAATAAAGCTTTTGAATTTGTATTTGAATTTACCTTTAGCATAACTAGTGCCAAAATACCGAGCTGTTTCCGCCCTAAGCATAACATCCATTCCCACACATTTCTACACAAGGCACGTTTGAAGGAAGACTACATTCAAAACCCCCTTCTTCTTTCTCTATGCCCTAGCGATAGCAATACGTGCCTCCTCCTATCATTTGACGACTTTCACACTGAGCAGAGCGGCAAGGAGGCTGTTGCTTTAATTCCTGCGGGGGCTACGACGTGACCGCCGTCAGACGCAAATAACTAGGTTCCTTCGCCGTCGGTGGGTACTATTATCTCCTTCGAGGGGTTTCACAATCCTTTAATAGGCGTTTCGTGATATGACGAATGAGTGTCCCTTTAGCGCTTCCTAAAATAGCGACATAGGTTTGACCGTCTACTACTTCAACACGAGCAGTCAATGGCATCCTGGGTTTCACGAAACGGTTGCATCATATTGTTCTCACCAAAAATATTCGTGCCCCTGGCACGCTGCCCTCCAGAAAGCTTTAGCCCATATATATATATATATATATATATATATATATATATACATATATCTATTAATATCTTATAATATATATAGATATAAATATAATATATATATATATATATATTTAAAAATTCAAATAAATAGCTTTATTTCAAACGTACCACTTGCTTGTCATGGTGGAGGTGGATTGTTTTTCCATTTTGAATAATAAACCTGAATTCGACAGACATGTGCTTCCCAACCAGTCGGGATTTCGAGCCTCTCTGCTGACGAATTACTTATCACATAATACATACACACACACACACACCCACACACACATGAAACTAATGTACACATGAGCAAGTGTTTCACTTAAATAAATTTGACAGGCATCGGGATTGAACCCTGGTCTCTCAAATGAAAGGCCAGAGTGCTACTTGGTCAATTGCCCTTTCACTTGAGAAACTAGGGTTCGATCCCCAAGTGACTCGGAAATCTGCTACAGATATATATATATATATATATATATATAGATATCTATATATATATATATATATAATATTATATATTAATATATATATATATTTATATATATATATACATATAAATATTATATGAATGACTCGGTCAAAATGGTTTCTGTTACAACAGAATTCCATTAAATAACAGGAGCCCATAAAAACGCCAAAATATAGAGAGAAAATACTATATATTTCAGAGACTGCTGTCTCTCTCTTTATCTACCTGAAGAGAGAGACAGTAGTCTCTGAAATAGTGTTTACTCTCTATATTTTGGCGTTTTTATGGGCTCCTTTTATCAGATATATATATATATATATATATATATATATATATATATATATATATATATATTCATAATGTATATGTATGTATATGTATGAATGTACATATGTATGTATGTATAAACGAACCTGAATAATTACGTAGGACCCGAGTTAAAACTTTGATACCATAACTGAAGCAGTAACCTTCATGCTATTAAAAAGAAAAAAAAAAAAAGACGGACTGCATCCTTTGATAGCAAAATGGTGTGAAACTTCTTCTGATAAACACACTTCTACCAACGAATCCCGCTCGTAATCTGCAACTATACCCGGAGGACCTACAATACGACAACGGGGAAGTGTTGAGAAGGAAGATTTGATAAGAACGAAGGAAGGAAGAAGGAAGAAAAAGAATGGAGATGAGAGAGGTGGGAATAAGGAGGAGGAAGGAGGCGTGATCCTACCTCCAGGTTACTCGGGACGCGAGCAAGATTTTCCCCCCATGCATGAGTTGTAAACATTGTATTCCTAACTTTTAACGTCAATTAAAACGTGCTAAAATCTACAGTCAAGTATAGGGCCTTGGTTCACCAACGAATGTATAAAAAAATGCGATATATTCTATTAGATATAATTTTTCAGTGCTGTTTAACAGTGCTTATTATGTACTATTTTCTACATTTTCAGTCTAATAAATAAATCATAAATATCCTATCCTAAAAGTCCTGTATCTTTAACTCAACGCAAGACACCTTTTTCAGACCTTCTTAGGCTTTTCCATAGACCTTTCCTACCCCAACTACAACATCAACAGCAACAACAGCAGCAACAACTAAGTAGGTTGTAGGCTTACTCGCCGAGTAAGCGAAAAAGAAAGGGAAGACAGAAGACATATTCGAAAACTAAGAAGAAATGAAAAAGAAGAGCGCGGAAATGAGAAGGAATTGACTGGAAGTTACCTGGCATAATACTAAGTATGAAAGTGAGAAGGATATGGTTCAAAAGAAACGAAAGCGAAAGGTGAAAGAAAAGCAGTAAGGGACGATTAAGTAAGAAATAGCGGAAGAAAAAAATGCGACAATGAGGAAGGTAAAAGATTGCAAGTTGTTATGGAAGAAAAACGGAGTAAACATATCGAGAGAAAGCAAGAAAAAAAGAATGAATAAGGAGGAAAGAAGGAAGAAAGAAATGAGTAGAAAGGGACAGGATAAACGAGTAGAAGGAAGAAGTGAAAAGGATGAATGACTCGAGGAAGAAGAATTAAACATATCGAGAGAAAGCAAAGAAAAAGAAATTGGAAATAAGGAGGAAAGGAAGGAAGAAAAAGAAAATGAGTAAGAAGGCGAAACAAAGGAAATAAGGAGTTAAAGGAAGGAAAGAGTGAAAAGATGAAATGAAACTCCAAGGAAGAAAGAAATTAACATCGAGAGAGCAAGAAAAAAAGAATTGATAGAAGAATAGAAGGAAGAAGGAAGAAAGAAATGAGTAGAAAGGGACAGGATAAACGAGTAGAAGGAAGAAGTGAAAAGGATGAGTGACTCGAGGAAGAAGAATTAAACATATCGAGAGAAAGCAAGAAAAAAAGAATGAATAAGGAGGAAAGAAGGAAGAAAGAAATGAGTAGAAAGGGACAGGATAAACGAGTAGAAGGAAGAAGTGAAAAGGATGAGTGACTCGAGGAAGAAGAATTAAACATATCGAGAGAAAGCAAGAAAAAAAGAATGAATAAGGAGGAAAGAACGAAGAAAGAAATGAGTAGAAAAGGGACAGGAATAAACGAAAGTAGAAGGAAGAAAGTGAAAAGGTGAGTGAAGCGAGGAAGGAAGAATAAACATATCAGAGAAAGACTAAGAAAAAAAGAATGAATAATAAGAGGGACAGAACGATAGAAAGAAATGAGTAGAAGGGACAGGCATAACGAGTAGAATGAAGAAGTGAAAAAAGGATGAGGACTCGAGAAGAAGAATTAAACAATATCGAGCGGAAAGCAAGAAAAACAGAAATGGAATAAGGAGGAAAGAAGGAAGAAAGAAGAATGAGTAGGAAAGGGGACAGGATAAACGAGTAGCAGGAGAAGTGGAAAAGGTATGAGTGACTCGAGGAAGAAGAATTAAACATATCGAGAGAAAGCAAGAAAAAAAGAATGAATAAGGAGGAAAGAAGGAAGAAAGAAATGAGTAGAAAGGGACAGGATAAACGAGTAGAAGGAAGAAGTGAAAAGGAAGAGTGACTCGAGGAAGAAGAATTAAACTATCGAGAGCACAAAGCAAAAAAAGAAAAAAAGAATGAAAGGAGGAAAGAAAGGGAAAGGAAAGAAATGAAGTAAGAAAGGGACAAGGATAAACGAGTAAAGGGAAGGAAAGAAAAGTGAAAGGAATGAGTGACTCGAGGAAGAAGAAATTAAAACATATCGAGAAGAAAGCAAGAAAAAAAGAAATGAAATGGGAAAAGGCAAGAAAAAAGAATGAATACAAAAGGAAAGGAAGGAAAAGAAAGGAAGGAAAAGATTGAGTAGAAAGACAAAGATAAAAAACGAGGTAAGGAAGGAAAGAAAGGTGAAAGGATGAGTGAAACTGATGGAAGAAGATAAACAATAATCGAAGAAAGGGAGGAAAGCAAGGAAAAAAAGATGAATAAGGAGAAAGAAACTAAAGAAAGATGAGTAGAAAGACAAAAGATAAACGAAGTAAAGAAGGAAGAAAGGTGAAAAGGATGAGTGGGACGCGAGGAAGAAGAATTAAACATATCGAGAGAAAGCTAGAAAAAAAGAATTGAATTAAGGAGGAAAGGGAAGGAAGAAAGGAATAAGTAAAGAAAGGGACATGGATAAACGAGTAAGAAGGAAGAGGTGAAAAGGATTGAGTGACTCGAGGAAGAAAGAATTAAACATATCGAGAGACAGAAGCGGGAGTTAAAGAAGGAAAAAAAGAAGTGGGAAAAGGGAAAGTGAGGTGGAACTCGGAAGGGAAGAAAGGAATAGAAACGAATTAAACTCGAGGGAGAAAGCAAAAAAGAAAAAAAGAATGAAAAGGAAAGGAAAGGAACTAAGAAAAGGAAATTGAGGTAAGAAAGGGAACAGGAAGAAAACGAAGGTAGGAAAGCAAGAAAGTTGAAAAGGATGGGAAGGGAAAACTCGAGGAAGAAGAATTAAAGAAACTAAAAGAAAAGATGGAAAGATAAGAAAGGGAACAGATACCGAGTAGAAACGGGAAGAAGTAAAAAAGAAAAGATGAGTGAAACTCGAGAAAAAGGAGAAAAACAATTATCGCAGAAAGAAACAAGAAAAAAAGAAATGAAGTAAAGGGAGGCAGAGGAAGCAAGAAATAAAGAATGAAAAGGAAGGAAAGAAGGAAGAGAAATGAGTTAAAAGGGACAGATAAACGAGTAGAAGGAAGAAGTGAAAAGAAAATGGGTGGGACTGGAGGAAGAAGAATTAAATATCTGAAGAAGAAAGCAGACAAAAAAAGAATGAATAAGGAAAGGAAAGGAAGGAAAGAAAGAAATGGTAGAAAGGGGAGGGAGGATAAACGATTAGAAGGAAGAAGGGTAAAAGGGATGATGACTCGAGGAAAGAAAATTAAACATAATCGAGAAGAAAAAAAGCAAGAAAAAAAGAATGAAATAAGGAGGAAAGAAGGAAGAAAGAAATGAGTAGCAAGGGGAAAGTATAAAAACACGGAGTTAGAAGGAAGAAGTGAAAAGGATGAGTGACTCGAGGAAGAAGAATTAAACATATCGAGAGAAAGCAAGAAAAAAAGAATGAATAAGGAGGAAAGAACTAAGAAAGAAATGAGTAGAAAGGGACAGGATAAACGAGTAGAAGGAAGAAGTGAAAAGGATGAGTGACTCGAGGAAGAAGAATTAAACATATCGAGAGAAAGCAAGAAAAAAAGAATGAATAAGGAGGAAAGAAGGAAGAAAGAAATGAGTAGAAAGGGACAGGATAAACGAGTAGAAGGAAGAAGTGAAAAGGATGAGTGACTCGAGGAAGAAGAATTAAACATATCGAGAGAAAGCAAGAAAAAAAGAATGAATAAGGAGGAAAGAAGGAAGAAAGAAATGAGTAGAAAGGGACAGATAGAAGAATAGAAGGAAGAAGTGAAAAGGATGAGGGTGACTCGAGAAAGGAAGAATTTAAACTAATCGAGGAGAAATCAAGAAAAGAAGAATGGAATAAGGAGGATAAGAACGAAGGAAAGAAATGAGTAGAAAGGGAAAGGATAGAAGAAAGAAGAAAGAAGTGAAAAGGATGATGGACTCGAGAGGAAGAGATTTAAACATATCCGTAGAGAAAGCAAGAAAAAAAGAATATGATAAGGAGGAAAGAAGGAAGAAAGAAATGAGTAGAAAGGGACAGGATAGAAGAATAGAAGGAAGAAGTGAAAAGGATGAGTGACTCGAGGAAGAAGAATTAAACATATCGAGAGAAAGCAAGAAAAAAAGAATGAATAAGGAGGAAAGAAGGAAGAAAGAAATGAGTAGAAAGGGACAGGATAAACGAGTAGAAGGAAGAAGTGAAAAGGATGAGTGACTCGAGGAAGAAGAATTAAACATATCGAGAGAAAGCAAGAAAAGAAGAATGAATAAGGAGGAAAGAAGGAAGAAAGAAATGAGTAGAAAGGGACAGGATAGAAGAATAGAAGGAAGAAGTGAAAAGGATGAGTGACTCGAGGAAGAAGTAAGAAGAGTGCAAAGGAAATGAGACGAAGGATGAAGAAACCGTGAGATAAAGAAGAAAGAACAGAAAGGAGACGAGAAAAAAGCAGCGCCAAGAGGTGCGGCTTAAGAAGACAGAAGACGTGATGTCGCAGATGTGAAGTGTTTCCTATTCAGCGCTCATATAATGGTAGTGGCTATGACACCCCTTTAGGCCAACCGGGTAGGGTCACTTTTTTACTGGGTCACCCCCCAAACCCCTACCCCGTCCTCGTACCCCTCCCAGGCGCCCGCCATGGTCCTTTTATACCTTCTTTCGGCCGAAATTACAGCCAATAAAGGCATCTCTAGCCGTCATGCCCTCGGGGGACGAGTGTCCCCGTAGAGACCGACGTCATCACCTCGTCAGGAAGGTCTTTTTACTGGTCTTTAGGAGAAATGTTGGGTTTATATTCCAATCACGGTTCTCTTGAGGCATAACTGGGTTGGAATAACTAAGGATTCTATCTAATTCTGAATAACTTTTAATGACATGAGCAGCAGAAACAGTAGTATTGATAGTAGTGTTAGTGGTTGAGCTATGACAGAAAATTTAGGCAAAAAGGCAAACGCTGGTACCTTCGAGGTCATTTAGCTCTGAAAATGATGTTGAAACAACTGGTAGGAGAGGGTGGGAAGCATGACGGAAGGAAGAATTAAATATGAACGGAGGTACAGTAACAGGAATGAAAGGGGTTGCAGTTAGGGGCCGAAGGGAAGTATTAGTGGTACTTCTTGTCGTAACAGTAGTGGTTACAGTAACGAATACCGCACTACATCATGAAAGCCATCCGTAATCATGTCCTTGTTCCCGTACCTTGCAAAACTTCACCAAACCAACATAATTAACATTATCACTCGCACTATTTTCACCAAAAATCCGTTGGTGACAATCACATACGGCTGCTGCCTTCCTGTCAACAGGATATGAGAAGATGCAGCCAAGTAAATGCGGGCTTCGAGGATGCACTCGATTCGGCCACTAAAAGCCTGACAAGCTTCGAGGACCTTTTGAAGTGCCAAAACCAATGATATGAATACTGATGAAAGCACTGGTTAAGTGGCAAATCTTACTCCCCCGCCGCCCCCCACTCGCCCCACTATCTCTCTCTCTCTCTGCCATTTGAATGTTTGAAAGAGAGAGAGAGAGAGAGAGAGAGAGAGAGAGAGAGAGAGAGAGAGAGAGAGAGAATCTGATGCTGGCTGGAGAAAGGAACGCACATCCTGAAAACAACTAAAAGACCTTTCAATATCACCACAAATAACTTCAGCTCTTCACCATGCAAAATAAGTGTTGCACAAGAGGTGCCCTTATTTACTGAGCAACTGATGTCGCAACTCGTATCACGTGATTCTATAACCAAAATTAGTATAGGTTAGACCTGGCCTACATATGCCCGTATCAAGATTATTCTTCCTCGTCTTCACTTAACAGTGTAAGACTGTAATACCTTAGACAAGATCATTCAAAGGAGGAAATGAAAGAAAATGGAAGTCATCCAGAATATGAAGGCAAAAAGCGGATATTTCCGTGACAATAGCGGTGGTGTATCCGTTGTGGGTGTTGGTACTTTAAAAATGGCATCGCACATTTCTATTTATTATAAGCGAGTCCATTCAGCTCGACCCTGTTGACCTCCCTGCCAACCGCTGTCTGAAAACAAAGGCCTCAACTGGTCACACACACACACACACACACACACAAAGGAATCCACTGGTCACAAAAATAAAGCAAGGCTTCGACTTGTCACAAAAATAAATCTTGTATAAAATATTTAACTGGTCACAAAGATAGGATGTCTTCAACAGGTCCCAAAAATACAATGACATCCTCAATTAATCACGACAGCCTTTCACTAGAAACACCAGAAATAATTACAGAAGGGAAAGGAAAGCAAGTCTCAAATGGTCACAAACATAAAAAGGTCTCACATGGTTACCAAAAAAAGGAGGTAGAGGCTTCAACTGGTCATAAAAATAACAAGTGGGTCTGCCCTACTCTCTCACTTCCGCGGCGCGCTCTCTCTCTCTCTCTCGTTAACGAATAATTGGTTATATTCAATCTTACACATCCTCATAGACAAACTAATCACTGGGCTGAGGAAACGATAGTTTATAGTTTACTCTATCCTGAACTCGAAAACGGTCCGGTTATATATCTTGTAATATAAATTTTTACGCTTTTCTTTTAATAAAGGGAACTATTACAGATAATAGACGCACACACACACACATACATACACACACCACACACACACACACACACACATATATATATATATATATATATAATAATATATACATATATTTATATATAATGCATACGACAAGAATGGACGGTATGAATAAGTGATCAATTCTAAAAGTTAAGATGAAAATCCCATTGCTAAAATAATGAACCTACGAATGCGATAACTTGATGCATTGGATCTCAAGTTATGTTCTGCATTCAACCACTTTTTTCTTTATCATTCTGCATGGTCCTTGAAATTCTCACAGTCTATATGTTACTCTTACTCACTACCTTATGTACTGCAGTAATTTCAGGTTACTGC
Organism: Macrobrachium nipponense; assembly: GCF_015104395.2. Taxonomy (NCBI): domain Eukaryota; kingdom Metazoa; phylum Arthropoda; class Malacostraca; order Decapoda; family Palaemonidae; genus Macrobrachium; species Macrobrachium nipponense. The sequence goes on along the minus strand of NC_061109.1, from coordinate 112,214,678 downwards.
AAAGAAGGTTCTTGATGAAAACTCCCAATTTAGTCCAGGGTGCCAGGACGCCATCAGCACTGAGCAATTTGTCCACATCAGTCCAGAACACCGTCAAACACCTTCAACGAGCCAGCAACCTTCTTTTTTTACTGGTGTTCTGATAACTCTATTCCCTATCCTTTGATGTCCCTGGGCAGCAAATTGTCGCTGTAACCCCTACTTGAAATTTCACGTCCCGTCTACCTTTAGCCCACCTGCCACTTGCACAGTACTTTGCCCAAGTCACTGTCACAAATTGCCTTTGCTCTAGATTTCATTGGATCGTGTACGGCTCACATACTAGAAAATCAAGCTTTTCGACATTGTGGGATACCTAAAAATAAAATGGTGAAGATGGGACAATGCATTATCATTCCTTCTCAATAATTGTCAAAACGCAAAAGGTATATCTATAATGAATTTTGTTTAAAAAAAATCAATGAAACTGAGAAACTATAAAACTGCTTTCAGCTATATAGCTGCGCAGTGGATTCTTCAGTACGGTCACAACAGTGAATTATAATGCCACTGCAAGTCACGCAACGGTGAAGATTCACTTTCAACAATAGTTTTATTATGCGGACTATTTAGCTCAGCTATAGCTGGAACCTACATCTGCCATTTTTCTTCGCCATACTCGAAGTGCCAAGGCACTGTTGCTAAACTATCAACATGAGTAAAGCTATCATCACACGATTATTCCATGAAATAAAAGGTATAACTTACTTCACTATAGCCATGCAAAGATACTATACTGAGTTAAGTGTAAATAAAGACATTAACTTCAGTACCAGCCAGTCCTCCACTCTTCATCTCCATTTGCAGAATGTCCGAAGCTCTTATTAATACATCTCCGAGTCGTAGCTACAAAGGCTCGGAGACTGGTGGCATTCATCCTTGACTTTAGGAGGAGGTGGTTAATAAAATTATCATGATTCATCTCAATTGTTAACTCCGCCAGCCAAGTTGGGAGGTTATTGTTTTCGCCTCATCTTCGTTTGTTTATTTGTGGCCACGAAAACACGACAAGCACGGAAGAGACCGCGATGAAATTCGGATGGCAGTTTGGTGATGAAGGAAGGAGAATCATTCTCTTCTCTTTAAGAACGTCATTTATGATAATGCCACACGAAATACTACGAAATTTAACGAATTTCGGGGCTAACTAGCGGTTCCATACGATATGAAGTTACTGATCCGAAGCATAAGGGTGGAGCCAGGAAGGCTTCCCTCAACGAAACGCCTTCTTGGTTCAGCCGAAATCTTTAAGGTGTGTTCTTGTTCAGCTGGTTCTAAAAAGGATGACTCGTGATAACTGTTAGGCCTACACTGCTTTTACTATGAATATGGCTGTACCTTCTCCGATTCGGGATGATGCTTGAACAGAAAAATATATAAAAACTTAATTCTTTTTTATGGTGAATACTGATTCTGCAGAGGTAATCTGCTGCTAATTACTGGTTCTAACACTTGCTTGCCACTGGAGATGTAAAAAATGCTTTTTTGGTTCATTTTGAGTACATGAAATTATTCGGTAAAAAAAAAAAAATCAGACCACCGAGTACTTCATGTAATCCCTCCAAGCTAAATTAAGTTTTCGTCTGCTTATTATCGTTGCTGTGGATATTCAGCCTTATTTTTCTTTTACTTTCATTTTTGCTGAAGTTAATAGGTAAATTGCTGCCCTTTAGCTAAATCCCAAAAACGTTCTGTCATTCCAACTCTTACTACCATTAATATGAAAATGCTACTCCGCACTGACCCTCCACTTATTCTTTCTTCCCCACGTTACTTTCAAGTAGTCAGTTTCTGATATATCATATATATATATATATATATATATATATATATATATGTGTGTGTGTGTGTGTGTGTATGTGTGTGTGTATCACTTGATGGCTCAGTGATCAGAGTCACTGCGTATCGTGAATTCTAAACCCAGCCAACGGTTCGAATGCATAATATAATAATATATTAATATTTATATATTATATAATATATATTATATATATATATTATATGCATATATATGCAAAATAAATAATTATATATATATATATATATCATATATATATATATATACATATATATACATAAATATATAGACAAAGATAGACAGATACAGGTACATACATATATATGCGTATTTCCATCCCAAAGCCCACTAAACATTTCTATAAATCTTAAGACGAACAAACTTCAGTCATTCGTATTTAGCCCGATTCTCAATGAAAACAAATACACGACCTCTTGTCAAGATCACGAAATGGACTTAGCAATAGCATGCCCCTAATAAGCGAGAATATGCGGTTTAATGACCGGTAATTTTTCTATTTACGATAACTAGGCAATTTACATGTGGGAACTATCTCCGTCCCTTTGGAGTCCTAATTCTATAAAACCAAGACTCATCTCTCCTCTGGTCTGCGTCAGTTGCTCTGAAAATGCTGATTGCTATAAGCAACCCAAGATGTGCTTTATTCACTTCTTTCTCGCAAGTTAAGTTGGCAGCAACCAGAAAAACGAAAACAGATTTACTGGGTTACATTTCTCAGTGAATTGAAGTCACATGCAGATATGCGAGATTCCTCTGCAAAGCCTCAGAATTCTCACTAATTTAGCTGGCGGTAACCAGATAAATAAAACCAGTAATTGCGTATCATTTCTCAAGGAATTGTAGCCACATTCAGATATACGGGATTCCTCTGTAAAGCTTCAGAATTCTCACAAGATCAATTGGTGAAAACCAGAAAAATACAACCAATTTACAGTGTTACATTTCCCGACGAATTGTAGTCACATCCAGATATGCGAGATTCTTCTGGAAAGCCTCAGAATCGGTCACACCCATATAACAAATGGCTTTCGTGATTGGTGTTCAAACCCTGCCATTTTGTAATGATTGCTTAGTCGCCCGAACTGTCAGGATGTATCCCCCGGTGATGGAGACCTTAGTATAGAGGGGCTCTTTACTTCTAGGAACCGAAGAAAATGGTAGTTATCTCCCGCCCGAGTGTCTCAAGAAAGGAGCTTTGTTTGCCGTGGTTCTATTGTTGTTCTTAAACTTGCCGCAGAAAAGTATTATTAAGTGTAGAACTAGACCTTCCATTGTAATGGTCTAGCGATTATAGGTGATTTCATGTCACTTCATAATGTTATTTTTTACTACTTGAGGAAATTATATTTTCTGTAATAAAAACTATGTGCATTTTCTTAAAACGAATTCTCCATACATCAAACTCTTGTTGAACGAATGTAAACATATAGTACAATTATACCAGCCTAACCAACAATGAATGAAAATCATTAGTCCATGCACTCTCTCTCTCTCTCTCTTCATAAAAGCACTACTCTCTACAAGTGAAAGCATTGCAGACACACTCTCACATTCACATACACACACACACATACACAGTCAGTGAAAACACCACAGAGTATAAATAGGTTTCTGTCATGATCTACTTATGTGCACCAAATCAAATGTGGAGCGATAAATCTCAACCGATAAGAAATAGTGTGATTCATTCATAATAACCGCTCTCTGTCATCCCGGAGCAACTGTCGACCTCGGTCCATCGTTAGATTTAAGCTTGGACACGTTCGGTTCAAAACAAGTCTCAGTGCAAGCCTTGATTTAATGCATCATTGCACAACCATCGCTAGTTCCTAGAGAATGCTCTCTCTCTCTCTCTCTGTCTCTCTCTCTCTCCCTCTATATATATATATATATATATATAATATATATATATATATATATATATATATATTGATATTCAATTCTCCCACTATAAAAACCACATAATAATGAAAATCAGGAGGTCCTCGCCGAGGTAATGCTATCGTCTACTGGGATGGAACCATTCATCATGTATAGTGTATCTCTCTCTCTCTCTCTCTCTCTCTCTCTCTCTCTCTCTCTGACACTCTCTCTCTCTCATCTCTCTCTCTCTCTCTGCCTAACAACTAACGACCCAACCGTTAAAATTCTAAGAATCGGACAAGAACGTAGCATATGCTTCTGTTGAGCCGAACGACGAAGTAGGCACCCAGATGCTATCGGACGGCTGTGGTTGCAGCTGAGAGAGAGAGAGAGAGAGAGAGAGAGAGAGAGAGAGAGAGAGAGAGAGAGAGAGAATGAAACTGGAGGACTTCGACGAGGGAAGTCTCAGTAATCCATTTTTAAACGAAGAACCACGGGAGAACTTAGCGTTTCGATACCAATAAGAAAAAAAAAAGGTTCTCTATGAATCTTAAGAATCTTCAGAGACGACCTCATGCATCAAAAAGTATCAGGGCAATGTAACTCACACTCCTGCACCGAAAACCAACTTCCCACAGTGTACCATAACCTCAGGGTCAGGAGAGACACAAAAAATATAGCTAAGCCTTAATCGATGACCATGCATCACGCGAGTCATGAAAAAGAAGGGAAAAAAACTATTTATAAACATCTGGAGGTGGTGTCACACGATCCTGTAAACTTACTTATGTTTCAGTTGCATTAGTTTGTGCCCGTGTGAAATCACCTTAACTTACTATGTCATACCAGTATTTAAAAATGTTAAACAGACGAAATCTTTGGCCATTGCGTGCACAGTTGGGAGGCAAGATGTTAGGACGCGACAAAAACGAGTTCTCGTGACCCGCCTTTGCTCTCGGGGAACTTAGCGTCTTCCGAAAAACAAACAAACAAATAAATAAATATATTAATACATGAATACATACATAAATAAATAAGTAAAAGCTGCATCATTAATTGCATAACATACTCAAGCGTCAGCGTAGAGAGAGGAAACACCCCAACGCTTTGTGATGCGTAAAGAGAACACCATGTTTTGCCATATCATTGTTCTCTGCAAACTCGGTTTAAAATGAACAATAACACATTTGAATATTGACAGTGATAAGCATCTTGGTGAACAGAACATTCTGACCGTTCATCATTGTGCTGCCAGACAAGGTGGTTGAAAATCCTCTAAGACTGGTTGTATGGTCTTAGATTAAGATCCCTATGCTAGCACGGGTCCTTAGCTTAGGGCGGCGGCCCCTTGGTTTGGTAAGGTGTTGCTACAGACTACAGAGTATAAGCAGCCTGGTGGGGACTACCAGAGTCATCCAGCAATTTGAGTCCGAAAAGTGTACTTGAATCACAACCCTTGCACCTTTCTTCTTCTTCTTCTTCTTCTTCTTCTTCTTCTTCTTTACCACATGCACTTGACCAAAACAATATTTTTCGATTTTCTTTACTGACTTTGAGCTTTCCTAATCTTGAAGTTGGTCATTATAACAATAATCTTGGTCGCAGTCACAAAATGACTTTTTCACGACTCCCTTGCACTGCAATGAATCTCAACGTCTGTGATAAAATAATTTGTATCAAGTAAAAACCTTGAGACTGATAAACAAGGTCTTTAAATATACAATAAAAGTGAGAGCGAGAGTTTAACCAAAAAAAGTGCCGTATAAGAAAAACAATTGTTTAATTCAGTCAACACAATAAATATTTCGCAACAATCTAATGTCCTCTGTGATTTTATGTCCAATGCCATACTATATAAAAGATAATACATTTTATTTACTATTATCGTTTGAATCTCCAAGGACACAAACACATATAGGCTGATTCATGATCTCCAGCAGCTGACTCGCATCTTAAACAGTTGGACTAAACCTTGAGTTCTGTTAAATTTCTTATCGTAGATCTCAAGTTTTATTCCCTGGCACCATCTCTCAATTAGCACACAGTGGATGCTGCATAAATTCGTTCATAATACCGAACATTCTCTGTATGAATGCAAAGGATCTTCCTAGACTAGACCACGTTGTAGGATATTAGATATCCCTTCCTTCTAAGTGTGGCCTTTTCTTCTGTGAGGTTCAATACAAAACACCTTTTCTTCTGTGAGGTTCAATGCAAAACACCTTTTCTTCTGTGAGGTTCAATACAAAACACCTTTTCTTCTGTGAGGTTCAATACAAAACACCTTTTCTTCTGTGAGGTTCAATACAAAACACCTTTTCTTCTGTAGGTTCAGTTACAAAAACCACCTTTCTTCCTGAGGTTCAATACAAAACACATTTTTCTTCTAGTCGAGGTTTTCAATACAAAACACATTTTCTTCTGTGAGGTTCAATACAAAACACATTTTCTTCTGTGAGGTTCAGTACAAAACACGTTTCTTCCAGAAGTTTAATATTGCCGTGTCCAAACCGTAGAGTGATCTTAATCCTGAAATCGAATCTTGGAACCTTAGAATTTCAAACTTGGTTCAAATCCTTTTTGTTTAACCGACAGACGTAAGTCTCGACAATAGTTTACTTGTCACTTCCTTATTTCCTTTTACATTTCATTCTTCACTTCTCTATTTCATTCTTCGCAATGGGTTGCCTTCCAACAGGGCCACTTGGGCTTACAGCATTCTGCTTTCCCAACAAGGATTGCAGAACCGAAAAGAATAAAACAACGGTATATTAATCATTACATGTCATAGCCCCTTACTCTTATAACGACTGTAAGGGTGCGTTCACAGGGTCGAACAACGTCCGACGGACAAACATTGTTACCAATTAACAATTGCTTACCAGAGTTTGCCTTGTGAGCAGAGTAAGAACAGTGATATACAACTTCAACTGGTACAACAGTTTGTTGCCAGATTTACTTCCCTCGTTTCAACGCTTTTGACGTCATCCTGCTTCGCCTTTGATATGGCAACAATGTTTGTCCGTCGGGCATTGTTCGATAGTGATGAACGCACCTTAATATGGCAAGATACATTTTAAATTTAAAGGTTCAGTGGGGTTAAACCCAATCTCATTTATATTTTTTTAAAAATTGTAGTTTTATGAAACCAACAAGCCACATTTCTAAACTACATAGGACGCACTAGCAGGATTGGAATAAATGAGTGCAACAAAGTCAAATTTAAGAAGCTGGACAGCTAAGCAGCTGGATACCAACCTACAAACAAGGCGCCCACCACCCTTCCCCTCAACCCTCTTCCCGGGGAGAGAATCTGCTGTCAGTGAGCAGTGTTCAGTAACAAGGGTGGGGCCACAGCAATTCTATCTATTTCCCAGAACACATTCTACAGTTATCCTCTCTCTACGACTCAAGTGTGATGAGATCCACGCTAGACTAACCCTTTGAATTGGCTCTCTCTCTCTCTCTCTCTCTCTCTCTTCCCAACCAATTCCTTTGAAAGAATTTTTAACACAACTCTAACAAAGGAAAGAAGCCAGAGGAAAAATGAAAGAATGTCATAACGTAGCACTTTATACATTTACTAAAACTACCTATATCGAATTTAAAAAAAAAAAAAAAAAAAAAAAAAAAAAAAAAAAAAAAAAACATTCATCTATGGGTCTGGCAAAACCTTCCTGTTGTTTCATCATAAAGTCTTTGATAACACCATATGAACTCGAGATAGATTACGGGGAAGAACACACAGCTTCCAGTTGGAATTACGGTACGACAAAGGAGACATTCACGAGCGGGAGGCTGATTGATTAAACAGTTTGCCCAACTGGCGTGGCGTCATCAAAGGGTCATCGGCATCAGGCGAGAAAGATCGAGAGAGTCATAGAAAGAGAGGAAGACTGGTTACAAAGGCCTCCAGAACCAATGAGGGCAAAGAATCGAGAATAGAATCGAGGCCTCGGCTGCAAAAGGGAAAAGTCGGTTGAAAAGAATCTTTTTCAGTCGACTCATCCTCACTTTATGTCTGTTATCCTCATGGCCTCTCACTCACATCTCGGATCCCTTTCCCACTCGTTTCCCATGGCCATATTCTTCCTCATTCGCACCCAACACCCCCCCAACTCCCCCCCCCCCCCCCCCCCCCCCAACCCCAAGACTTCTTTTCAACCCGAAAAGGGAGCGAAGCCTTTCGTGGTAGGACACCTACTCATCCCACAGCTGCTTTCTCCCAAAAACTTAATCATCCCCACAGGGTCCCCTAATGAATGCAATTATAAAATATTATAAAAGTCGAGTCTTCCTTTTTGGAGATATTCAGAGAATACATACAGAGACGCAGAGATGGAAGTGAAACTTCCTTCTTGTCCGTGAAATGGGTGGTTGGTTATGATTTAGCTGCTCCTACAGCAGCCCTTAAGTTCGTGAAAGCAAACGATGCTTTACATGCATTTGTCTTCGTTGACTACATTCAGAAGCCATACCTTTCTTATAGACCTTGACCACAATTACTACCATTCATCAATTACTACTTTTACTGATCTTGATCTCCCGTCTTGCTCTTGCTTACTCAGGTAAAATATTTTATCTGGTTTTAATTTTATCTTATTTTCTTGACCGCATTCGAACGATGACGTGCTGCCGATATGCATCGAGAACGCCTGTTCGTCAAATATATAGCTCATTTCTAATCCATCAGTATGTTCTATTTCTCTTTTGCTTTTAAAATTCTAGAATTTGGGAACATAAAGTCAAATACTTTTCAATTATTTAAATGTTCGCATGAGAAAAAATACTCTTCAGAATTACTAAAGAAACACATTGTTTTTCTGTGCAAGCCGTAAGTCCGAGTAAGAAGGGTTTCATTACAGCTCATTCATTCTACAGGGTGAGATATATCATCCTTCTGCAGAGCACAGAAAAGAAAAATAATCCTTAGGGAACCAAGGCCAAAAATATATTGTTTTCAAAATATCAAGCATGAGAGAGAGAGAGAGAGAGAGAGAGAGAGAAGCCCAAATAATGCGGTCTTGAATGATCATCCTGAATCAGCCATCACCTGTCTCTCCTTCCCACCGGATGCACAAGACCAGGTGTGAGAGAAGCATAAAGACTGGCGCCGTGATCAAGACCCGAACTTATTCTATCCTTGGATGGTAATGGTGGGCGGTGGGAGGCACAACAGTAAATGCAATATGGGCGTGCGTCCGCCAGCCAGCCCTTTCGATAACGAATCCCTTCCCCCCAACCCCGCACCAAAAGCCAAACGTGTAGGGCAGTCACCCCAAAACACGCCCATCCAAAAGTTGCCTTTTCCTCGTCCTCACTCCCTCCCGCCTCAACAATCCTCGTAGAGCATATTAGCCATTGGGGCTGAATCAATAAAGAGTCCGGGAGAGGTAAACAACAGAACACGCTGGCTATGAGGTGTTCAAACTGACTAGACTAACGGGGCGCTTTCATTGACTCCGCGTTAGTTTCTTGGCCCTTTCAGGAAGTGATTAGCTATGCAAACCATCGACTTCGCGACGGATGAAAGGTCGACAATGCAATCCGTCTCTGGATGAAGAACGTGATGATGATGATGGCTCGAGTTCAACACAGTCGATTATATTCACATCTCTGAAGTCAAAGGCCGCGGGTGTTTACCAATTCACCCTCACATACACACCGATGGTGTTTCGTGAAGAAGAAAAAAGGACAAAAGGCAAGAAGCCGAGAATTTACATTGCATTTTGTTACGTGTCTTATGCACTGATAGTAGGCATCCACGAGGTTTAGACTAGGCACAAAAGAAAGCGTAAGATCATGAGCTCAGTGCAGTAATTAAATATCGTACTGAGAGAAAAGGCACGTAGCAAGTATGCGTATTTCCGCCTTCCATTATACGCATATTCCTTCAGTTCGTTGACATGAAAGAAAATACTACATTTTATCTTAAGAGTAACTGCTTCACGAAATAAGAAAAAGAAAAAAAAAAAAGTCTTACTCTCGTTTTCGTACTATGGATATATGAATAAAAACTATTATAGACTAATCTAAAACGAAATATTCATTTAACAATGACAGACGCTCGCTTGCTAGGGTTACGCATGTATAAAATTATATATCTTAGAAATCACAAACTGCATAGTAGCTGTAAACGGTTCCTGATATGTAATGGACTTAACTCAATAGCCGATTTTTTTTTCTCTTTCTCTTCCTACACAACTCTTTATTTAACTGCAGACCTATGTACTTTAATAGGTCTATCAGCGCATTTCTATAAATCCAAATGCAACTAAAGAAATTTCGGTTTGGATGTGTCAATCCCTATTTCATAAAACACTGTCATTCGTAGCCTTCCCTGGACAAATAAGTAACCCCTAATTCTCGTGATAGCAGAGGCGACTCCTAAAAGAACCGCGCATTCTACCACAACAGGTTACCAAGACTCTCGGAGCTTGAATTGTGGCAAGAAGCGGCTTAATAGTGAAAATAAGTGTCGTTCGTGTTCACGATCTTCGCATTATACGGAAAGACAACAAACCCTGGCCGAATGTTTCGTGTACGAGGGTGGGAGTTGTTGACTTTCGTTTAGGCTAAACAGCCCATTGACAGAATGTGCCTGACATTCAGGTGGGGAGGAATGTTTTTTTTTGTTCCGGCAAACAAAGAGATCTTGATATGTACAGGTGTATATGGTATATACAGTATCCTATGAAGGTACTTTAATACAAATGCAGTCAACAATTAACGCTGAGTAACGAGTAAAGTGGAAGTGGAATATTAGAGGGGTTTGTCCCAGACTGGCGGATATATTTCCCTTTCATCCACCCCCTACAACCCCCCGCTCCTCTTCGCTCCTTTCTTTCAAAAGGACTAGGAAGGAAGGAAGAGGCGGAGTTACTTGCCGCCACCTTCCGGTTAAAAGCGAGAGGAAGAGAGAGAGATCTATCCAGCCAGCTTCAACAATATTGCAGGGTCTCTAACACTTTTACAATTCATTTCATTAAAATCTGAATTTCCTTCTTCCAAAATTCTTAGAGGTCTAAATAGCAGAGCCTCGATGGCTTCTAAAGCAAAATTTGCAGCTATACCACGAGGTTTAGACCTGGCTTGTTGTCTACGCGTCACCTACTCCTACGTGCTAATACTCAGCACTATACGGTGATTGTAAAATAGACTACCGCACGAGGATATCGTTTATTAATATAAGTTGTGGACCAGACAATATAGAAATGGGTGTATGTAGTACTTTGATCCCCGAGGGGCTAGTACTAACACGGCGTCCCTAGGAGCTTCCGCCATATTTAGTACTATATAGTAGATTCACATCAACCGTACATTATTTTGATGTCTAGGCCTGTCCCTTACGACGCTCCTGATTGGCAGATGATAAGCCAATCACAGAGCTGGAAACCCTCAGTCTCTCTCGTGAGTTCACTTAGACAGGATGTATGTTCCACCTCTCCTGAGCGACACGTCTTTCAAAAGTATCCCTCAGGAGGGGTTGAATATACATCCTGCCTAAGTGAACTCTCTCGAGAGAGACACAGATTCCAGCCTTGTGACTGGCTTATCAACAGCCAATCAGGAGCGTCGTAAGAGACTGGCCTAGACATCAGATGCACGGTTGATGTGAATCTACTATAGCACCTCGGAGTAGGTGACGCGTAGATAAGTCAAAGTAGTACCTAAAAGTCTATTACCAACTAATACAGAAAACGTACGCGTATATACCATTTTAAAACTTAATTTGCCTTTCATTTCAAATTTTTCAAATTAGTTGGGTAAATTGCTTAACGTTACTTAGATCGCAGGGTACTCTGCTTTAAGTAACAAATAAGAGCAAATCACCACAACATTAATAACTAATTAAAACACCAAAAAGTGGCGAGAGTAAGTGTCAATGCATGGCAGAGGAAGGGTGGATGCAGCCTTATTACAGGAAGGGAGGGTGCGGTTAACTTGACGCAACCTACCGGTACTATATTCCAAGTGGCCCACTGGACTAGGATGAAGGGGCGCCATTTAATCCTCTTCAGAAATGTCAGTTTTAAGACCACTCCTCAGCATGTTTATTGTGGTCCTCTATAATGGTCTGAGATTTGGTGTAACTGTTGGAGTAACTACAAAGTGCGGCTGTGAACCCAGCCCACATACCTCTTTCGAGCTACCCTGGCTTGGGACTAGAGAGAGAAGACAGCCGAGAGTTAACTGAATGGGAATTATTATTTTTTTTATTATAAATACAGTGCGTTAAATTAAATCTGGTCAAATAACTCTTCAACGAAGAGTTACGAAAGGCAGCCACTTATAATGACAATATTTCCAGTCATTCAGAATATATTAAATAGAGATTAAAAATATAAAGAAAGAGAAAGAGAGAACGCTCTGCCTTCTCTAGAGAATGCTTTAAAAACGTCTATTGGGGCATTTTTTACTAGAGAATGTTCTAGAGAACGCTCTGCCCTCTCTAGAAAATGCTTTAAAAACGTCTATTGGGCTATGTTCTACTAGAGAACGTTCTAGATGAAGACGAAACCAAAACGCCACGACACTTGAAGACGACATCATTTCAAGGTTGTGTTGCAGATGACAATACCAGTGCAGCTAACACTCTATTGTGTAATGATGTATATTTTGAGTTCTCAAAAACTGACGATAACTACTACTTTAGTCGTCCCACAATCAAGTCGAATAGTGACAGAAGCCCTATGCGCAAACCTCTGCCAGGCCGTCCAAGGATAACAATGCATAAGTTATTAAAATCCGGTCAGGCGAGCTCATCAGCCTATGGTAATCGGAGGTTAGACGGGTTCAGGCGTAACCCTAAGGACGTCACGTCTTCAGGTGGGACGGATTCCTATGCAAGCTGCATTTCACCTATGAACTCCAGCTAATTATTCAGGCCATTAAATGCCGTAAAAATTAACGTTGTTAGCGGACTTGGACTACTAGTTACGTCGTGGAAACTGTATCTAATTACATAGCAGTTTGATGGTATTCATAAAATATCAGCTGGATGTAAAGGCTATAATAAACACACACACACACACACACATATATATATAGATTATATAGACGTATAGATATCTATATATATGTGTGTGTGTGTGTGTGTGTGTGTGTGTGTGTGTGTAACCGACATGCTTTATGCACATACAAGAAAGACAGTTTATTGGAAGATTTCTCACTAATATCCTCAAAATTGAAAATGTAAGATCAATCCATGGAGTCGAGATGTATATAGGGTACATCACAGAGTAAGCTCTGTTAACTGTTAAACGTTCAGTCTTTTGAATAACTCCTTTATTCTAAGCCAGGAAGGCTACCATATTACCCGAAGATCTCCGAAGTCTAATGTTTATTCAGATGGATTACCGACAGTATTCACTAGATTAGCATACCTATTATGTATTTGATCTTACAGTGGCAGTAACTATAAAAACTTATAAAATCGAAAAGCTAGATTCATGAAATAATTTCTTTAAGCCTTTAAATGTACGTTATTGCACAACCATAGCACGAATTCCCCACTTCCAAAGGAAGTGAGTTAGTTAAATCATTCTTTCCTCAGCCCCCGGCGTTTCACCCATAAAAGCGTGGCTCCACAAGGCGCTACTTTTCGGTTTCTAAGTATTATATTTAAATAAACAAGCGATAAGGTTGGCAGCCCCATGCCCACTGCCCATCTACCCCCCAACAGGACGGACGAGTAGTCGCTCCCCCGCGGCTGACGGTGAGGTTTCTCGCTCTTGACAGACAATTAATTTTCTGGCACTTACCAGCTCAAGGAGGTGGATCCAAGTATCGCCTCCGAGAACGCCTCTTCCAGAAAAGCATCGCAAGTAATACTTACTGGTGATACAAACGCTACTGGTGGATACACTTACACTCCCTTTACGCAATTCGAATACAATGGAAACATAGCCTATTTCAACAACACGATGAAAGCTTCGTTCATGTGAGAAACATTGACTAATTTACTATAATGGTAAGCCACCGCCCGAACTGAACTTTTTTTTTTTTTTTTCCTTGTTCTGCTGAATCATATCACGGTTTCTTACACTTGCTGTCATAGGCAGAGATTGATGATATACGTCTTGCTCTCTTCATTTCCTCACGGTTAATGCAGTGAAAAAGCATTTACTGGTATCGTTATCTTGCAGTCTTTTACTTGCTGAGCTCATCTGGCGCACAATGAACACAGACCAGTTTTGGATATCGATGACACTTGCAAAAAAAAAAAAAAAAAAAAAAAAAATAGATGAATAAAAAATACAATAGAACACTGTGATAAAAACAGATGCTTGCCACATCACTGCTCCCAATGAGCATGGAGCACCTGACAAAAAGTCATAACTGTGTATAATTAGTAGTTTCCCCTTAACGGGAGCGACAAACTAGAGAGAGAGAGAGAGAGAGAGAGAGAGATCACTGCAATAGTAGCATTAAATCAACAACAACGGAAGAGTATGTATAATCCTTAACGTTGTTGGCATCTAACTAACGATTGGGATATGTTACAAGTGCTCCGTAAAGTGGATTTCATAAAGGCTTACAACATTTACCTTACCGGTCATATAGTTAAATGACAGGTAAGCTACATCACAAAAAAATTAATAACGCACACAATACTCAGAAGAATACGTAAGAAAAAGGGTAAAACCGAGTCGTGTTAGACTAAATTATACATCACATTTTGTCACTTACAATTTTGTCACGTGACTTTCTTTTTTTATTCAAAAATATTAGGCCACAAATATCGTTTAATATCGAATTCACTATATATATTGTGATTACTTCTCACATAAGAGGGATTATAGGTGATAAAGAGTTTCTGTGCCGGCATAATTCTTCTTGGATTTAGTACCCCAAAGATATAGGGAATTCGATATATTTGTGGCTTGATATTTGCGATATATATATATATATATATATATATATATATATATATATATGTGTGTGTGTGTGTGTGTGTGTGTGTGTGTGTGTGCGCGCGTGCGTGCGTGTGTGTGTGTGTGTTACAATGATTATGTCAAATCCAGGGATTTCACAAAAAACTTGGGAATTTGTGAATGAGCAACTGCTCAGGAACACTTGATCCCCATGGGCTTGTACTACACAGTAAAACAATGTGTTTAGTACTAGCCCTAGGGGTCTAATGTATTTCACTGTGTTTATATAGTACTAGACGCGAGGGGATCAAATGTCCTTAAGTGAAATATCCGTAAGCGCAACTGATCCCCACGGGCTAGTACTGCACACGACTAAACAGTTTAGATGAAGCACTCTCTCACCGGGATTGGTACTAGCTAGCCCTTGAGGATCAAATGTTCCTAAGCGAATTGGCCATTTCACACACACAAACACACAAACAAATACACACACATATATATATATTAATATATATATATATATATATAAAGCCTATTAATACGCGAGCTGTATATACGTTAACATCAGGATTTGGTAACCAACGGGGGAATTACGAAAATGGACTGTTGAACTGTAAAAATGGCCACTTATCTACCATTTCTGTAGAGAAAAACCACCAGTTTCAAAAAATAAATTAATTAATTAAAATTTAAAAAATCGATAGAGGTCATTATTCCGACGTCCCGCTGAAATATTTGTTTTCAAATAATGTCATAATCTATTCATTTATATCTGGCATTGTAACATCAATGCTTATCAATGCCGGAAATAAAGTGAAAAGCCAATGGCAACTCCTAGAAGACGTGAAAATCAAGGACCATGAAATCGAGTCTATGACCCGCGGAAGGATGAAATTTGGAGAAATTTTGATCTCTACAAAAACATGCACGCAATAGTTCTTACTTTTAAAACTATCCTTCACTTCATTTGTTTTCTGTGATAAAGGCAAAAACATTTATCTAATTTCGCGAGTTTTCAACAATATTGACTACAAGCGTAATTTTATAATGCTGCAAGATTTACCGAGGTAAACAAAGTAAACAGCAAAATGCTTGTGGTGATTTTTAACCTTACCCAACCGCAATACCTGCCTTATATTCGATAGTCTACGTTCCTAAATAAATCTTTCAGTTTTTTATATAAAAGCTTCAACTCACACAGATATATATGAGAAAAATCCCTTCATAAATAACGAAAATAATTAAGCCAGTTTTGATTACAAATGAACGACTTGAAAAACTAAAAGTTAAACAAAAGTTAAATCAATAGTACTTAAAAAAAAATCAGACCTTCACAAATAGATCAGTAAAGACACCAATCACCATCGTCATTCGTCATCCCGATTCTCGTTTATTATTATTATTATTATTATTATTATTATTATTATTATTATTATTATTATTATTATTATTCAAGCGGTCAAAAAATAAGTGTTTGAATGAATAATCTCTGCTCTCACAATAGGTTAACCAGCTCATGTGTAGAGCATCTACCACAAAAATTGAGACTGAGAAGAATAGAATACAGCCAGCTGACAAAACACGTAAGGGAGAGAAATGGGAAAAAAATAAATTACGGTCAGAAGAAGCAAAATCTCCCTCTTCGTAATCATAGGCTAACCACTGTAGACCCTTACCAGCATATACAATTCAGGAAATGACACGTCATACGTATACAATCATTCCATGCCATTACGCAGTATCACTCATGATTTATGTAAATGGAAAGACTTCCAGATTACGAAAACAAAGATATACATACACCATATAATTGTCTTCAATGGGAGATCATCACGTCTTGGGAGCCTTGGTTACTGATGACTGTTAACTTAAGCCTAAAGAACCCTAAAGACCTTAACATCAGGATCCCAGCATGATCCCCAAGAATCAACGCTTAATTGAGGAAGGCTGTCTTAGGGCCTTCCAATGGGTAATACTGCATGGGTGGAGCCGTTCAAAATGCTCTTTACATGTATCTTATGCGAACACGTCAAAGGAATATAAACCCACACTTGTTCTCGTGAAATGCAATGTACGTATAATTTCATCAAGGGCAATGAGGTATCAAAATCTTTCTCTACTTCTTGCACAGCCTTTTGGTACCATATTGCCTGTTTATTCATAAAACTTCAGGGGAAAGGTACCCACGGTTGAGCCTGCATACCAGGCAAATTGATCGAACAAATTATTACCATCAACATTGCTGAAGTTATGTACACAGTCCCTTCGTGACGAGTTCTCTTTATATAGCATATCATGCGCTGGACATAAAGAGGCCATGCAGACTGATCAACGTATGTACGGCTTTGATCTGGCTGGAACATGCATTCAGCAGATAAACGGCCTACAATGTTTCCCCTTAAAAATCGCCTCTAACGAATCTCCCAACAAATGAACTAAACTAAGCTGGATAGACACGTTCGTCTGCCAGAGAAAAACTTCACGAATCGCTCTGGCATGTCATTCATATTGCAAATGATCAACCAACTTATTCCAGATCAACAATATACTGGTGTTGTTTGCCAAAGGGTTCTGTGTTTTATTCAAAAGGTTAGTACTAACTGGTTGCATTAAAAAAAAATTTTTCTCAAGGTTTGTTACGTAGGCCTATCGAAATTTCAAATTAAAATTATTCTAATCAGCTGGCTTTAAATTTCTCATGAAATATGCCATCACCCGGGTTACGTTTTAAACAGAAATCAATAATCAAAGTTAGCTGAAATGTAAAAATTTTCCATCATAAATACAGATCATACTTCTGCAGCAACGAACCTTCCTCATTATAGCTAGCTATTACATAATATATTTGCTTATTTTCTTATACTAGTTTGCGAAGGGTCGTAAAGTGAAAATGGGTTGGGGGAGGGTTCCGTATATTTTAATATTTACATACTTTAATTTTTTGAGACTGTTCCAATAATGACTAGCTACAAGCTTATTTATTTTCATTCAAAAATGACAAAAGCCAAAGTCCATCGGGAAGGATCAGAACCTTTTAAGGCTTAAGGTTACGGCAAATTCACTGCCACTACAATTTACCCTTGTATTATTCCCGGGCAGTGCGGGGTACCTCTGCTATACAGTCTTGTAAAGGACGGCTGTCTTTGCTTTTGTTCAGGTCAAAGCAGAAAAGGCAACGAAAGACGCATCAAGGATTGCCGACACCTGTCATATTCTAACCTGCCTTACAGATAATACATCTATAAAATGCATCCTGTGTCCAGGACGACGATAAAACCAGCAATGTAACGATAATAACGTCGAACTATTCCACGGACTCAGCAAGAGGACGAGGACACGGGTAGTCCAGCATGACCGCAGGCTACACAACGCCTTATAAGCACCAAACTTGAATTCATAACTTGGGCAAGGTAGCAGTACACAAGTAATACTCACTGAAATTTCATTCTCCGGTCCCAGTGCAAGTGTCTCCTTCCATTAACTAAACCTGGCTTGTGATCACTGTCACTGAAATTCAAATTTAAATCACTTTCTATGTTATTATTAGGAAACTACTATATTTTTTTCCACGTAGATCACTGAAATAATCTGTATATAATTCACTTTTAATGCATTTACACTTCTCCTCGGAACGAACATGCGAAATGAATCCTGTGAAGCTGTAGACTTTCAGTGACAAAACGTATTCCAAGCACTTGCAAAAGACAAACACGAGGGAAAAACGGGTGGAAAGAGAAACGAAATAGACTTGAAGCCGAGGCGGGGACCTTCCGCGACCATCCCACCTCACCACTTCTCGCCCAGCAACTGGCGAACATTAAACGAGGGAGTCTCGGGTTCACAGATTCAGACCTCTCTGACCAAAGGCCCGGGCCGGGCTTGGTGGGGCCCCTAGGGGAGTCATCAGACTCCAGACGCGAAGACTTTCATCTCCCGCACAGCTTCTTCTCCTTAACTTATTTTTGTCTCTAATATGATCGTCTTCCAAGCTCTTAATTACGGCAGAACAATCCCGGCTTGTTCATCTTCAAAAGTAAGCAATAGTACTAGTAAAGACGCGGGTAAAACAACAGAATTAAATAGTAACAAAGCACTAATGCGTCTCTAAAGAATGATGAGGATATGACGTTAATTGTACTTTACTGAGCAACACAAAAGGTCAAAAGGAAAAAAAGAAGTCCCATCTACAAAGGTTCGCTATTTCTTCCCCGATCCCATAATGGGATTGCCATGAATAATCTCCGTGAATGCTACTCGTTTAACGTCGTGGACCTTGTCGAAAGGCAAATTTCTAAAAATTCGACTGCATTGTACACCAGATGCCCTTGAAGCTAAGCGTGGTTTGAGAGTAACATTCCAACTTCTAGTAAACCCATGTTTTCGAGTTAGGTCTACAAGACCGGCAAAGATCAGAATGCGGATATTAAGTATATTCAGATTGTGTCTAGGCCATGTATATTTATTCAAAAGTGTATATGTAAATACACAAAAAAGAATATATATATATATATATATATATATATATATATATATATATATATATATGGATGGTGTGTGTTTGTCTGATTTACGCGAGTGTTGGTGTGCTGCTCATCTGATAAATAAATAAAAAATTAGTCATTACTGAAGTATTGTACTGAGGTATTTTTATGTGACGATAAGAAAAATTACAATAGCGTCGATAAGGAGAGCTGGATTAGGAAGAGTAAGGATCAGTGGTGCATTTAGAGTTATTATTATTATTATTATTATTATTATTATTATTATTATTATTATTATTATTATTATAACCCATGCTGAAAACCTGTTTGGAAAAGCAGAATGTTCTAGGCTAAGGGTTCCAGTAGGGATGCAACCCTGTACGGAAAAACTCGCTGTTTAGTAAAATTAAAATTACAAGAGAAATAATAAAGAATGAGAGATAAGATAAAGAGTGAAGCAAAATAGATAGGAAAATTAATAAATATGTAAAGTTCGACTAGTGTCAGTCGACTCAACAAAAAGTTCTTGCACCAAGGTTACACTGACGTTCCCACGATCGTTCCATGATTTGGCCTTAACAGGCCAAATATACTATTATAAAATATACTACTATAGAAAAAAAGGCAAGACTGTCAAATAAATTGAACATCTAGGCGGTAGAAGGTACAATAGTTTAAGACATGAATGCCAAGGCTGCTCAAAATTATGGAATATGTTACATGGCACGCGCAATAAAGTAAGTGAACTTGGTGCAAGAAACAAATAGCAAGATCAAGAATAAGGTTAATAGAACTCAAGTGTCTGTTCAATTAATTCTAGTTAAGGTGTGTGCTGATAACAAGCAGGAGGACAAATATTAAGAGCATGACTGAATAAACTAATGAAAACATTTCCTCAGTATGGACAGGTATCAGAAGTCTTCAAAGCTTTCTCAGTATACAGATTTTTTTACGCTGTTACATATATCCCGAACATGTTTCTCAAGAGCAGTTAATATGCAGTCAAAACGACACCAGAAAAGTTAAATGAGTTGCAAGCAGTTAAATAAACAGTACCGATAAAAAAAAAAAAAAAAAATTTGGGCTGGGGATATTTCCCATGGCGAACAAGTTAATTGCAAATAACATCGCATGAGATTCAAATGCCCAATGTCATAAGACTTATTTAAGGAAACGCTCCAGTGAATCTGTGACGCACGAACCCTCAGCCTACTTGCTTCAGAATGTGGGCTCGTAGAAACATGCCAGGGTCACTTTGAGCTTCTCCTAGAGCAAGTGGTAAAACACCTTCGTCGTCAGGAGAAAAATCAACGTATTCTTGCTTAAGTTAGCGAATGCAATCAATATAAGATCTTTATTGCAACGATTTGAATTTTAGTTTTTCTTCAACAGAATTTTTATGATGAAAAATGTTGGTGAAAATATCTCTATAATTCTGATACTGACACCTTGCTCTCTCTGTTTCACATAATACTTTCGAAGCAATGCAACCACCACTATTTATCTGCTTAGGCTATTCAAAAAATCCATCGAGAAAAAAAACTTTCTTCGAACCGCTTTCCCTTGAAGTAAATTACTTCTAAATACATGCTAGTCCTAGCGACTACAGAGACCATTAACGCTGCGATACCCTCTTCTTTTGTTTCCAAGGTTCTGTGGCCTTTATCTCATCTATCCAGTTACACAAAACAAATGTTCTCTCCCTCTTCGGTGAAGCTCATTTTGGGGTCCGCCCATCTGTGTTCCATTTCGCAAAATACAATAAATAACCGTTATACGTATTTTCGAGTAATCACAAACCTCAGCGATTTGTGTAATAATAGGATCCGAGTCTTGCAAGTGAACTGAGAACAGAATGAAAATGCTTTGGTTTCTTTAGAAGAGATCAATTGCCGAGAAAAGACTGACAAAGATAATCTTCATATTTTTCCGCTCATGCTTTTGTTATCGTGAATACGAGCGAAGAAAATTCTATGTCGATTCAAGATAAGCTGACTGTAGAGCTTATTCTGAGAACTGAATCAGCCTTGCCACTGGTATGGAATTTAGCGAAATTGCTGAAATTCCAACAAGGAAGTCGTAAGAAAGTCATGCAGTCCTCCGTCCCTGTTCGTTTGTTTGCGTTACGTATTTTTCTTCTTATTTTGTGATGCGTGGTATGGGCCAAGGAAACGTCATTACCTATAACCAAGGTTTTATTTTTTTTGTTTTTTTTTTTTTTTTTTTTTTTATTTTTTTTTTTTTTTTTTTTTTTTTTTTTTTTTTTTTTTGTTTTTTTTTTTTTTTTTTTTTTTTTTTTTTTTTTTTTTTTTTTTTTTTTTTTTTTTTTTTTTTTTTTTTTTTTTTATTTTTTTTTTTTTTTTTTTTTTTTTTTTTTTTGTTTTTTTTTTTTTTTTTTTTTTTTGTCCGCCCCCCCCGGCCCCTTTTTTTTCTATTACATTGTCAGATTTCGCAATTTCTTTGTATTTTTTATTCATTGCCACTTTTCCCTCTACATATTCCCGTCATGGTCATCTGTTATACAGTTGTAATCATATAAAATATATATGGTTCAATTGTTCTAACTTGCATTCTTTTCAGAGCCATGGCCGATAGTCACCAAGAGACAAAGAGAATCATACGAGAAGAAAGGTATCTCGATACACATTACCCTCCTCCTACACAAAGTCAGTAAAGAAAAAAGAAAAATAAAAAGATCTGAAGGAGACGGAGACAGAGATTCGGGTGAGTTTCCGGGGCATTAACAAACACGCAAACTCACTCGATGACAGACGCACTATATACTCGAATACCCGAGTCCTTCTCCCACCGGAGGCAGGCGACATCGGCCGAGGTTTATAGAAGCTTTGCATGTCAACCTCGATTCCTGACGGGGAGTCCATCTCAGAAGTCCAATTCCGACATGGAATGGAATTTCGGAAAATAACAGTACGAGGCCCCGTTAATCTTTCCTCTGGAATGTCTAATAAACGAATTTTATTTCTCCTCGGACCTTCCTCGGGGCAAACGGAACATGCGACATTTCCCTTTCTCGACAAAAATGCGTGGACTGAGACGATGCGCATTACTGAGGAAGGAGGAGCTCTTTCGTGAGGACGGTCATCTGCTAATAGGATCAGTCGAGGTCACTGAGAAAATCAGGTCCATAAGAGAAGAGGACCATCGAATAAAAATGAAAAATACAACGATTACGTTTGTTGTCTTTCGTTCCTGATAATGGACGTGCTAGCTGATGACCTGCACGAAGTTTAATTCACTTAGGCAGACTGAAAGGTGAATACGGATATTCTTCAATGAACTGAAAGTTCTGAGGTTACATGTATACGTATCCACATGTTTACCAACATGTATTATGATTATTTTTCCGAGCGACGGCAAACCACGTTTACTCCGTACTTCCCATTTCGGTTGGCATACATAAATACATACATGCATACATACATACATACATACTTATATAGATGCATGCATAAATTCGCGAATAAAGACAGCAACCAAAGAGAGGATGTCGTCAACCTTGCATATGAATAGAAACATGAATTCCCGTCAATAAATGGTCAGCGCTCGGAATATTTATCAAGCTGCTGCATCCGATTATTGCCTGCAGTTGAGGGAGGCGAGAAGGAAAGGGTCATTCCAACCTCGTCCTTCAGGCCTTTCCTTTGTCTCGAGCAACAATGGCAACAGTTTTCTTGGTCATTAAAATATAAACGTTCGAATGAAAGCATTATTTAAAATAAAAGATGATTATTATTTTTTTTTCCTATCACAGACATCCTATTCGACTAGGTGGTATTTATAGGATGGGGTTTTTAGGAGTCCATCAGTTCTCTCACTGTGTGTGCTGTATCTACTCGCACCCTTTTCTGCATGAGTCCTGGAGTTCCTTCAGCCTCTAGTTTTTCTAGATTCCTTTTCAGGGCTCCTGGGATCGTGCCTAGTGTTCCTATGACTCTGGGTACAATTTCCACTGGCATATCCCATATCCTTCTTATTTCTATTTTTTCAGGTCTTAATACTTATCCATTTTTTCCCTTTCTTTCTCTTCTACTCTGGTTTCCCATGGTATTGCAACATCAATGAGTGATACTTTCTTCTTGATTTTGTCAATCAACGTCACGTCTGGTCTATTGGCACGTATCACCCTATCTGTTCTGATACCATAGTCCCAGAGGATCTTTGCGTGATCGTTTTCTATCACTCCCTCAGGTTGGTGCTCGTACCACTTATTACTGCAAGGTAGCTGATGTTTCTTGCACAGGCTCCTTATTATTATTATTATTATTATTATTATTATTATTATTATTATTATTATTATTATTATTATTATTATTATTATTATTATTTTATTACGTGCAACTGAAACCTCAAAGGTTTACGAACCCTAAAACAACTCTCCTTGTATTTTATCTATTTATTTCTTAATTTGTTCAATTATTTCTTGTTTCTCTAACTGGACCCTTCTTTCTGTATTTCGTATAACCTTCTGTTACTTCTTTCTAGAGAATCCATATTCTTTGGAAGCTTGACTTTCAAGTCACTGGCCCTGTGGGCTTCTTCCATATGAATAGGATTCATCTACCTAATAATAATAATCATATTATTATTATTATTATTATATTTTATTATTATTATTATTATATTATTATTATTATTATTATTATTATTATAAATATTTTTATTCTTATTAGGCTGCAGTTGATTCATGTAATCAGAAGCAACTTTCTTTAACGATTATGATACGACGCCTGAAAAAGTGGAACAAACCTCCTAGCGTAAATATTGTTTAATGACCTTTTAAAATCTGTGACTGAATCAGGCACCTTCCACTGTTACTGTATCTCTCCTACTTCCTACCCATCCTTCTACTCCTCGCCCCCTTTAGATGCGCTAGTTATTACTGAACTGCTGGAAGTAATGATAAAAGATTTTCCACTGTAAGACGAAACCTGATACTCTGATCTAGTATGTTACAGAAGGAAAGAAAGAGAGACAATAGCATGGGGGCCTCCTCCAACCAAATTTTTAACAACTTCCAAAGATGCAACTCTCCTCTGCTCTTCCATTCAGATATACTATATACCTACTGCTTCTCTTATCTAAGAATGTAAAAGTGATGAGTATCTTCAAGCAAAGAGTTATTCCGTCATCAAATTCCTCTTAGGTATAAGGGGATGCACACGAAAAGAGTAACGACGATATATATAAAGGCACAGAATACTTGGCCGACGCAACACAATATGATAATGAAATTGTTTGAGCAGATGGAGGATAAGCAAAAATGCACGGTGGATACATGTTGTGATTCTATAGACCAATCGTGTCAGGGTACAGGACATCACATCCAACAAAGCAACTACAGATATTCTCGCGTTGTACAAGACAACCTGTATCAAGCAGTATATGCACGCATATATACTGTAATATCAGATATGACAAAATTTTGAGAGAATTAAAGAAACAATACTCAAAGTTGTTTCAAGCGACAGCTGGTGTTGAGTGTTATAGCTGCTATGAAACCATTTTGAGGGAGAAATTACTTAATTAGGCGATAGGCTACCGTAGTTTCTAAAAAAACAAATCTTTTTGTGAATCGTTAGAAAAATCAATGAAACTTCAGCTCACATCCCCAAACAGTGACAAAAAAAAGAAGAAGAAAAAAAAAATAATTTGTTGACTTAATAAGGTAGAAACTGAAAAGTAAGTTCAGCGGATATTATATTATATACGGACGAAGGCCACTAACCTTATGGAGAAGCTAAATGAAACTTCAGACGATGCTGAGATTACAAAGGAACTCGTGCTCTCCACATAGTTCATTAACTAAGGAAAGCCTATTCTTCCCATTTCGTAATGAAATCGAATGGGTTATATCAATAAATTTCGGCTTAAAAACTATTTGCTTAACGGTTTCAAATCTTAACCAAACCACCCAACATAAATTACTACGGCACATCGAGTATTACTGCTTATGGCATAAGTACGTACAACGCTAATAACTCAACTATAGGTCTCTCCCGCCACACTGCAAAGAACACAGATATGCACACAGATCACGATTCCTTGCCGCGTTCCTTTTCGACTTGAAGTAAGCTCATTCCAAATGACCACTGATATCTTTCGTCACTCAATTTCTCTATTCTGATACTATCATCCGTTCAGAGTGTCAAGCGTTGTGGACGAGACACTCCTTACCTGTTTATGGCTTCAGCGTTCTGATAATTATTTTACACCTGCAGGCCAAGGCTTTAGAGCTCCACAGTGGTTGTTACCTAGGCTCACACATACTACTTAGAATTTAGGGACTGCCCTTCAAGTGTCGTCTGTTCTTTCTAAAACAATAGTTGTAGCTGGGCCTTGATTGGTACCTTTTGCGTTAGGCAGGCCCTAGTTAGTCTTTCATGGTTCGCAGAAAAGCTGTTGCATGGCCCAGGATCATTTTATGACATGAGTAAGTAAAATCTTATTAGCAGAGGGCATTAAAGACGAATGATGCAAACCCAACATACAAAAAACCATAGTAACACATACGGAATCTCCATCAAATAAACAGAGATATAGACCAGAGTGTTTACATCGTCAGATAGGATTAATGACTTTCTGAACGAAAATGGCAAACGCCGTTTTCGACGCCCTGAGGGAACACCTAACCAAATGTAGCCTAACGCGTGAACGACACACACACACACACACGTTTATTGATCTTGGTGTAACGTGAAATAACATTTATCAGCTGACTGACTGGCCTTTAGCAATCGATACAAGTTGTCGCTTGACATTTCCTAAAACTACATGAGATATTATTTGAGATCGTGAGTGTTTTTCAAACCCACGGTGACAAAGTGATGAAGTATTGCTAGAAGAATTCGTCGAAGCACTATGATCATCGACGTGGAAACCCCAAGAGTTTTATAGGAATAAAAACAATTGCCTTATCAGTTCGATCTTGTTTAAGTACGCATTATATATAAACGTTTCTGATTCCCAAGTGCTATTGGAGCTCTCTTTCGTTCCGGTTTTTCATAACGCTGAAAAAAAAGGTAAACAAAAGGCTACGTATTGAGGAGAGAGTGAAGTCAAAGGACGTGCGTGAGTCTAGGCTATTTAGACATGAACAGGACCTCTCCTGGTGTTGCCCTCGACGATGGATTCAGTATTAAGTACTTAGGTCTGGCTAAAACAAAGAAGAGAGTTGAAGGACGTACAGTATGTATAACTGCGAACCTAATCATTGTAAAAACTACATTTTAGTTGATTGTATAAGCAGCTTCATTATTAAAACACATTGGAAATATATAATTGTTTCTGGACATCAGAATGGTATATAAAAAAAATCTTCAATAATTCTGAGAGCATTTCACGTTGTCAGTCCTGATTTCTCGGATAACGACGAAAAGAGAACACTGAGAAAATGGACAGGGAATTACAGTATATTTATCAGGCTCATGTTATCTAAAAATACAAAAATAAAAACTTTCTGTAATTAAAGTATCAGGAAGAAAGAATGACTTAAGAACACTCTGCTTGCTTTATTCAAATCTATTCTGAAAATATCTAATGTAAATCTAGTTTTCCTTTTCTATTCAACTACACCGCAAAACAAATTTGCTTATAAAAACAATTATCATCAAAGTAGAAACATAGTCTACAAAATCAAATGCATCGAATATGGTTCATTTTATTTAACCCACAAGAGCAAGAAATTGCATTAAAAATCAACATAAATGCTCAGAAATGAACAAAAGAATTATGGTCTTTTTGTACACCTGAGACAAAAATCACACAAAACTGAATGGTCCCATGTTCGTATAACAAGATTAACTAATATATATATATATATATATATATATATATATATATATATATATATATATATATATATCCTAATAACTTCCGTAGAAGTTATAAGAACAATAATTATTGTATAATTGAGTTGTTTATGTGCACAGGAGATATCAAGTTAAGAAAGGAAAGGTGGTTATATATATATTATATATATATATATATACTATATATATATATTATACAATATATGAAACCACCTTTCTTAAACTGACCACATGGTACACATCAACTCAAAAATTTAATCATTATTACCCCTTGATTATTTCTATGGAAGGAGAATTGTCTAGGGACGCACAGTTCATTTATAAATGATTTCTCAATAGGGAGATTAGTAAGTCATGAAAGGACAACATTTGCTCAATGTGGCCACTATCCTGTCGAATTTACTTGCAGTACTTAATAATTCATCTAAATATTCTATTTTCAACGATACTTTTAAATCTGAATGTGTACGTTAGTTCTAGGATTAGCCACTTGACTATCGTTCATTCACCTATTCCATGCTACGTGAGAAAAATCTAAATTAAGCATGAAGCATCATGTTCTTCGTGTAATGCTAGACTGTCAAAAGAAATATGATATCATTTAACCAATAACTAACGAGCTAATTGACTAAAACACTTCAGATTTTTTTTTTTTTATCTAACAAAGCAACCAAAACACTAGTCCTACCTTGGATATTGGCGACTTTGACCATTTAAGCTATAGGTCTAACACACCCAACAATCTCCATTCACAAAGCCGAATGGACTTTCACTGAACACAGCACGAACAGATGTACTATAGTAATCAGTGATGTTCAATCACACAAACCACGAGGTTCCATACACCGAAGACTGCCCGATCAGAGCCACCGCTCCGCAGCCCACCTGGAGCCAGATACTCCCCGACTGAGAGGGAGCGAGTTTGGTTGGGAAAATGATAGAGGAACCACACAGGAGCTGCGTGAAGAACTAAGCTAATCAATATCTGTGCATTATTTGGGTCAACTTGTACCCCTTACAACGTCACTCGCTCTTTTTGGTTCGCTGGACACGAAAACCTCATTATATATATATATATATATATATATATATATATATAATATATATATATATATATACTATACATACATACACGTATATAAGCACAGCTGCAGCCATAGTTGAAAAACGAGAATACTACAAGCCAATGTGTCCCGATACGGAGATCAGTCCAGTAAAGGAAAGAAAAATTGAAATAAAGAATAAACTATAAAGGAGAAATGTAGAAGAATAGCAAAAAAGATAAAAAAAATTATTTTATGCAAATAAATTATGAAGTGGGGCTCATATCAGCCTACTCAGCAATAAAGCAATTAAACTTGTCATGGTACTGAACCACAAGTAATGAAAAGAAAGGTTGTTTTAATTAATTGTCTCTCCAGTACTACGTGGTGGATGGTATATTCTGGATGATCAAACTGATGAGAAATTATACATAGCAACATAATAATATGTACAAATTGCTATCTGAACAACTGACCTACAGATTAATAGCAAAATCAGGAATGATTTTTTTCTTTACTTTTTTTACAATTCCAAATGTTTGTCAGCTGGTGATGATCAAACAGCAATAAAATATTCTTAACATTACAGAATAAAGAATAAAAAATATTTCTTTGGAAAGAAAAGCCTCCCCAAATCTCGAACATAGAGTCAATAACATAAAGTGGCGATCTCCCTGCAGAGCGAGTGACCTAAGGAGGTCATACTGACACACCCGTGACCCGGGTCACCACTGCACCAAACAAGTACTATATAGAAGTGACGGACCACTAAGGGGGCCCATACACGGTCACTCCAAACGACAGTTAAGGCCGACCATACACCTTGGAAGAATAACGATTGTCTGAACGACTGTATGTATCGTTCGCAAAAACACTGTGTATGGGCTTATCTAAATGCAAAAGTGGGCGGAGCTTCGATCTCAGCGGGAATCTGTCACGACTATAAATACTCTGTTTTTTTCCATCTGTCCATCCGCCTTCCTGTGGTGTTTTTCGGTCCATGGTAAACAACTGCGTCCTGGGGCTTTAAATAGTTACGCTATGTTGTAAGATTTAGGTGGTAAATAAAAAGGTATCTGGGTGTAAATTTGCAACTGAAAAAGTGTTTTGTAATAAAGTTAACCTGTATGCGAATTTTATACCATTAATATTCGAAATAGCTTTTATTACCGTAAAACCCCAGAGGACGCAGTGTTTACCATGCGCAAAAACACCACAGGCGGGATGGACAGATGGAAAAAAAAACAGAGTTATAGGTTTGCTGGCTTTCCAGGACTTCAGTCTGTCTTTTATATCATAATACGCCATCGTCAAGTATGGGTTTTGTCTGCCGATATATCGCTATCGCGTGCGTCTCTCCTAGAGATTTTGTCTTCTTTAGACAAAATCTTTGTTCAGACTGAAAACGGTGTGGAAGATCGTTCATACTGTCTGAATAGTGTATGTGTGGGTATATACCGACAATCGTTCAGGTATGGGCCCCTTTAGATTGTTAAACTAGATGTTTGCAAGCCAGTTTGAGCGTGCATGTGGGTAGTTTGTACTGAAAGAATGGCCTGTGGTGTGAAATGATGGACTGACGTGATTATCGAAAAGCCTTCAGTACTGTGGTACTAACAACCTTTTACATTGTGTGTGGGGAGGCGTGAAGTATATTGTCAGTTTGGCCTAACATTTCGAGAGTGCGGTAGTGTCTGTGAACTAGCTAGTGATATTTAAAATATATATATATATATATATATATATATATATATATATATATATATAAAAACTATATAAATATATATATGAATGAATGTGGACATATAATTATGTGAAGCTTATATGATACACACTTTTGGTCAGCTGTTATTATTATGTCTTTATATGTAGTTCTCCAATTGAAAATAAATATTTGTTTTTGGTTTGAACCTTGTTTACTTACCTTCAAATATTCCTTCCGCAGCGAAGTCAGTATTGCTTTGGACGTTTCAGGTACTATAATTTTCCATAGGGAT
Organism: Macrobrachium nipponense; assembly: GCF_015104395.2. Taxonomy (NCBI): domain Eukaryota; kingdom Metazoa; phylum Arthropoda; class Malacostraca; order Decapoda; family Palaemonidae; genus Macrobrachium; species Macrobrachium nipponense. Next base: position 112,184,730 of record NC_061109.1, on the reverse strand, counting down.
TGGGCAGAAATGATGGTAGTGAACTTTAATCCTGTAACTTCGTCCAGTTGCGACGAATCCCAGCGTGACTATCAACTTTTCATGGGCTGATATGGATTTTCTCACGTAGGTATCTTGTTTTTTTATGAAGGGTTTTATTATAGGAGAGCAATTCCAAAAAAGTCTCATGGTCCATTCTAAGATAATTAAACCAGTCGCCTTTCTCAAATAATAATTCTGACAAAATGTTTATGTAAGATAGCTTTTGTCTTTTCAACAATCAGTCTTTTGTCCATTTTTCTCGTTTGCGTTCTTTTTAGTTAACATCATTACCAACACACCAGCTATGCTCAGTGTCCACACAATCGCAAGCAGAACTGAGACTATACCTGCAGTTCTTCAGTCTTTCAGTTCACTCCAACTGACAGTTTGGAGTGAGCGTGTATGGTGCCCCTAAGATAGCACAGTTTTTGTTTTTTTCTCTCGTCCAATTAATGGGCTGTTTTATTACTGGTAATTTATTCATTGTTGTACAATATGTTTCGAAATAAAACATAACTGAAGTCTACAATAGGTGAAGTAAAAAAATAATGCATTCCAATCTGTATATACTAAATACTGGAAAGCGTCTAGTATGGCGTGCCTCACCTGCCCGTCCCAGGACCCCTGGCAGCCCTTGCCTGCCCATCCTGGGACATGTGGCAGAACTCGCCCGCCTGTCCCGGGACCTGTAGCAGGCCTCACCCGCCCGTCCCAGGACCCGTGGCGGCCCTCGCCTGCAACATGTCCCGGAACCCGTGGCAGACCTTGCCCTCCCATCCCAGGACCAGTGGCAGGCCTCACCAACAAGTCCCAGGACCAGTGGCAGCCCTCGCCCGCCCGTCCCAGGACCCATGGCGGCCGTCGCCTGCAACATGTCCTGGAACCCGTGGCAGACCTTGCCCTCCCATCCCAGGACCAGTGGCAGGCCTCACCAACAAGTCCCAGGACCAGTGGCAGCCCTCGCCCGCCCGTCCCAGGACCCATGGCGGCCGTCGCCTGCAACATGGGCCCGGAACCCCCGTGGCAGACCTTGACCTCCATCCCAGGGACCAGTGGCAGGCCTCACAACAAGTCCCCAGGACCAGTGGCATGCCCTAACTCGCCCGCCCGTCCCAGGAACCATGGCGGCCGTCGCCGCAACATGTCCCTGGAACCCGTGGCAGACCTTGCCCTCCCATCCCAGGACCAGTGGCAGGCCTCACCAACAAGTCCCAGGACCAGTGGCAGCCCTCGCCCGCCCGTCCCAGGACCCATGGCGGCCGTCGCCTGCAACATGTCCCGGAACCCGTGGCAGACCTTGCCCTCCCATCCCAGGACCAGTGGCAGGCCTCACCAACAAGTCCCAGGACCAGTGGCAGCCCTCGCCCGCCCGTCCCAGGACCCATGGCGGCCGTCGCCTGCAACATGTCCTGGAACCCGTGGCAGGCCTCGCACACCCGTCCCAGGATCCGTGGCAGGTCCCTGGCAGGCCTCGCCCGCCTGTCCTGGGACACGTGGCGGAACTCACCCGCCTGTCCTGGACCGTGGTGGGGCCTTGCTGCCCGTCCCAGGACCGGTGGCAGGCCTTGACCGTCTATCCCAGGACCCATGACGGCCCTCACCCACAACATGTCCCAGGACCAGTGGCTGGCCTCGCCCACCAGTCCCGGGACCAGTGGCAGACCTAGCCCACAATGTGTCCCGGGACACGTGGCGGGCCTTGCCTTCCCATCCTGGAACATGTGGCGGGCTCCCCCACCTGTCCTGGGACACATGGCAGGCCTCACACGCCCTTCCCGAGACCCGTGGCAGGCCACACCCGCCCATCCCGGGACCCGTGGTGGACATCGCCCGTCCGTCCCGGGACCCCTGGCTGGCCTTGCCCGCCCAACCTGGGACACGTGACGGACTTTGCCCGCCCATCCTGGGACCCATGGTGGACCTCGCCCACCCGTCCAAGGACCCATGGCGGGCCTTGCCCGCCAGTCCCAGCAGAGAGCAGCACCTATGTTTAGCCTTAGACCCAGAATATGCCACTGAATCCTTTAAATTCTCCTGGGGTTTCTCTGAATCCTCTGCTTCTTCTCCTGGTAACTCCATGAATCCTACTGAATCCTCTGCTTCTTCTCTGGGGCTTCTCTGAATCCTCTGCTTTTTCTCCTGGCACCTCCACGAATCCTACTGAATCCTCTCAATTCTCCTTGGGCTTCCCTGAATCCTCTGCTTCTTCTCCTGGCACTCCACGAATCCTACTGAATCCTCTCAATTTCTCCTCCCCCCTTGGGTTCCCTGAATCCTCTGCTTCTTCTCCTGGCACCTCCACGAATCCTACTGAATCCTCTCAATTCTTCTGGGGCTTCTCTGAATCCTCTCAATTCTTCTGGGGCTTCTCTGAATCCTCTGCTTCTTCTCCTGGTACCTCCTCGAATCCTACTGAATCCTTTCAATTCTCCTGGGGCTTCTCTGAATCCTCTGTAAGGAGGTAAGGAAGGGCTTCTCTTAATCCTCTGCTTCTTCTCCTGGCACTCCTCGAATTCTACTGAATCCTTTCAATTCTCCTGGGGCAGTTCCTGAATCCTCTCCTTCTTCTCCTGGCACTCCTCGAATCCTACTGAATCCTCTCAATTCTCCTGGGGCTTCTCTGAATCCTCTTCTTCTTCTCCTGGCACTCCTCGAATTCTACTGAATCCTCTCAATTCTCCTGGGGCTTCTCGAATCCTCTGTAAGGAGGTAAGGAGGGGCTTCTCTTAATCCTCTGCTTCTTCTCCTGGCACTCCTCGAATTCTACTGAATCCTCTTAATTCTTCTGGGGCTTCTCTGAATCCTCTTCTTCTTCTCCTGGCACTCCTCGAATTCTACTGAATCCTCTCAATTCTTCTGGGGCTTCTCTGAATCCTCTTCTTCTTCTCCTGGCACTCCTCGAATTCTACTGAATCCTCTCAATTCTCCTGGGGCTTCTCTGAATCCTCTGCTTCTTCTCCTGGCACTTCTCGAATTCTACTGAATCCTCTCAATTCTTCTGGGGCTTCTCTGAATCCTCTTCTTCTTCTCCTGGCACTCCTCGAATTCTACTGAATCCTCTCAATTCTTCTGGGGCTTCTCTGAATCCTCTTCTTCTTCTCCTGGCACTCCTCGAATTCTACTGAATCCTCTCAATTCTTCTGGGGCTTCTCTGAATCATACTGCTTCTTCCTCATGGCACTTCTCGAATTCTACTGAATCCTCTTAATTCTTCTGGGGCTTCTCTGAATCCTCTTCTTCTTCTCCTGGCACTCCTCGAATTCTACTGAATCCTCTCAATTCTTCTGGGGCTTCTCTGAATCCTCTTCTTCTTCTCCTGGCACTCTTCGAATTCTACTGAATCCTCTCAATTCTTCTGGGGCTTCTCTGAATCCTCTGCTTCTTCTCCTGGCACTTCTCGAATTCTACTGAATTCTCTTCTGAATCTCTGGCTTCTTCTCCTGGCACTCCTCGAATTCTACTGAATCCTCTCAATTCTTTTGGGGCTTCTCTGAATCCTCTTCTTCTTCTCCTGGCACTCCTCGAATTCTACTGAATCCTCTCAATTCTTCTGGGGCTTCTCTGATTCCTCTTCTTCTTCTCCTGACACCTCCACGAATCCTACTGAATCCTCTCAATTCTTCTCGGGCTTCTCTGAATCCTCTTCTTCTTCTCCTGGCACTCCTTGAATTCTACTGAATCCTCTCAATTCTTCTTTGGCTTCTCTTAGCCTTAGAACCAGAATATGCCACTGAATCCTTTCAATTCTCCTGGGGCTTCTTTGAATCCTCTGCCTCTTCTCCTGACACCTCCACGAATTCTACTGAATCCTCTCAATTCTCCTGGGGCTTCTCTGAATCCTCTTCTTCTTCTCCTGGCACTCCTCGAATTCTACTGAATCCTCTCAATTCTTCTTTGGCTTCTCTTAGCCTTAGAACCAGAATATGCCACTGAATCCTCTCAATTCTCCTGGGGCTTCTCTGAATCCTCTTCTTCTTCTCCTGGCACTCCTCGAATTCTACTGAATCCTCTCAATTCTTCTGGGGCCAGTGCAGACTTGATCGCGCCATTCCTTGAAGATCGACAGTTGCTCCTACAATTTGCAGTTCTCCTTCCCCAGGCGCCTGCATTTTTCCTCGAGGTTCTTGTGGTCACACACCAATTTCTCCTTCGCTCCTTGCAGCTGTCGAACCTCATCTTCCAGCTGGTCGTTCCCTTCGCCCTCGACACCGGCCTTCCTCTCCAGCGACTCTAGGCGTCGATTTCGTTCCTCTAGAAGGCATGCCAGCTTGTTCCTCTTGAGTTTTGCCGCCTGAACTTCCCACTGGAGACTGGAGTCCACACTTTTCCTTCGAGAAATCTTCCACTTCCTTATGCAGGCGGTGGAACCTCAGCTCAAGGTCTTTCCTGTCGGATTCCCGCTTTTCAGTCGCGTCGTTTTGTTCCTGGATGAGCCTCGCCATCCGCGCTGCTCTTCGGTCTCAAGCAGGCATTCTACCTCTGCTAACTGCACTGTCACTTCCCTTATCCTCTCACATAGGGCATCGTTTCTCTGCCCAATTTCCTTTGCGTTGTCCTTCAGCTGCTGATTTTCCTCTGCCATCTTGAGGATCTTGTCTTCCAACTGCCGTTTCTCCCTCTTCTCTTGATCGTTCTGCCTATTCAGAAACAACGTTTCAGCTTCGAGCGAATGGGCCCTGTCTTGCCAGGTCTGCTGTTGCAATACCTCCTCAGTGATCTGGATTACAAGATTGCGTTCTTCCCTTCCACCCGCCTTCTGAATCTCTTCATGGTAGTCGAGCCTCTGTTGCAGCTGAAGAATTGTCCTGTCCAAGATCATGCGCTGCTCTCTCTGGCACTGGATGGTGTCTTGTAAGACCGCAATTCTCTCGTTCAGTTCCTTTTCCTTAGGCTGTTCAGCTCCATCATCAGTCAGGAGAAACCTCACAAGCGAATATCCAGCCACAGCAAACAAGATGACTATTCCTCCGTATTTCCAACAACATCTGGACAACAACGTCCCAATAATAGCTGCTTCCATGGCCAGGTAAGGCCACATTTTCTTCAAACTGGAATCCATATCTTTCGAATTTTCGTTGATTTTCTATATTCCAAGAGAGATATTTTGATTCATCAAAATATAGCAGGAAAGATTCTTGAAGATTTTTAATTGTCTTGTTACTTGGTGTTAAAAAATTGCTGATATTTCTCTCTCTCTCTCTTTGGACGGGATCTTTTTTCTCAAGTTTGTAAGGACATTAGGGATTTTTTGCAGTGCGTATCTTTTTTTGTCTATGCTTCCTCTCTCTCTCATCTTGTCCCGAAGTTCTGGAATTCTTCATTTGTTCCTTCATTTAGATTTAAGGCTTTGCATTCGATAAGTTTGATGTCATTTACATATGACAGTGCATGTGAAATCACTCCTTTTGGAATATAATAGGAAATCTAATGTATGTACTACCCATGCTTCGTGTATAATGCTTCAATTGAGGTTTTTATTAGTATTATTCTGTCCATCTAGTTTATATATATATATATTATATATATATATATATATATATATATATATATATGAAATAATGTCCCAAAGACTGGTCACCTTTTAGACATGCTGGCTACGAACAAGGAATGCCAAAGGACAGGAATGAATCAAAAGCACTGAAGCAGAAATGCGCACACCTGAAAGGCACAATTGAGACCCACCACTCATATCAATAATGACCGCCCTTAAGAAAGTATACCGCGCATGATCACGTGTGTGTATGTGTGTGCTTGTGTAATATACGTAATGTTGCAACATTACCAAGAGAAAGAGAAAGAAAAATTGGTCTACAGTTGTTAATGATGATGTTTTTCAGGATCACAAACCATGGTCAAGAAGTTTTTCTTCTTTTCTGGACATCACGTATTCAGAAACCTGACCTTTTTCTGGTCGTGGCAACAATTATGTGACAGAGATGGAAACTCCGCTAGGTGATAAGAATGTAGAGCTACGAAGACTATAGTAGATTTGTAATGATTACATAATAAAAATATGGAATGTTAGTCCATATATATAAAAGACTAAAACTAAAGAGGTCAACCAGATTGCTTGCAGGAATGTGATCAGACCAGAGACGCTAAGATGACGTATACCATAAAGTAAGTAGGCTAAGATAACATGCCGTCACCTGTAGTCATTCATTTGTTTTGAAACATTAGTCCATGCTCCCTGCTTGAGACAACTACCGCGACCTATAATTCAAATGGCCTACGTGATCTGTAGTGTGTCTCATTGTATGTATGTTCATATGTTCGAACTACTGTCTGCTCCTTTATGACTTGTAACCGAGATGTAGAACAGGCAGAATAGAGTTAGCTAGCGTCATTAGAAGACCTGTATCTCTTTACCTAAGCTTTATCATGTAGAGAGAATAGAATTAGCCATCATCATTGGCAGAAGCGATCAAGCTATCGTCATTAGAAGACTTGTACAATCATACCTGATCTTCACCATGTAAACTCAGAAGAATATATATATTTTTATACTTCGTGTTTTCTACAAGAATCTCACATCATCACCGAATCATCATGAGTTTAACACATCGTCGTCATAACCAAGAAGATAATACCGACTTCGAAAGTGATCTACAAACCCCAAGACACTCCAGTGAATATGGAAGTGCAATACCAACCGACTTAGCGTAAGATTATCGCAAGTCTAACATTACCTCGTAGGGTGCCTTATTATACAAGGCAACAGCCCTAAAAGATTCACATCAACCGTGCATTTGATGTCTAGGCCAGTCCCCTACAATGCTCCTGATTGGCTGTTGATAAGCCAATCATAGGGCTTGAAACTCTCAGTCTCCCTCGAGAGTTCACATAGGCAGCATGTATGTTCCACCTCTCCTGAGGGATACTTTTGAAAGACATATCCCTCAGGATAGGTGAAATATCGATCCCAAACATATGAACTCTCGAGAGAGACTAAGCGTTTCCAGCCCTGTGACTGGCTTATTAACAGCCAAGGAGCGTCGTAAGGGACTAGCCTAGACTCCAAATGCACGGTTGATGTGAATCTACTATAGCACATAAATGTGTATATTAAATTCCTTAAGCTTTGCTTACCAGTAAAATGTTATTCCGTATTCTCTCGAAGAATTCCTGAGGCTATTCCTGCAATTATAAGCTATGCAATATATCATAATGAAGATAATGAACAAGAAAAAAACTGCAGGTCAAACATCGTGGTTCCAAGGTGTTTGACGATGGCTGCAAACAGCGCCGCACTGGTGGTGGTTCACCAAAAACTACGTACACCTAGTACTATATAATAGCATACAGATATTTCCAGTTTTTTTTCTCTCTCTCTCTTTTGCCCTCTGTGACCTCAGAAGACTCTTTCATCATACTGATTTCGCGTGCTCGTATAATTGAAATAGGCTGACCGAATGTTTTTTCCAAAAGTGAATTTGCATTGCAGAATGACACCTAGAATTGGATGCACATGTTAATATATATATATATATATATATATATATATATATATATATATATATACCATATATATATATAGTATATATATATATATATATACATATACATATACATATATATATATATATATATATATATATATATATATATATATATATATATATATATATATATATATATATATATATATATATATATATATATATATATATATATATATATATATATATATATATGTATATATATATATATATATATATATATATATATATATATATATATATATATATAATATATATATATACACTAAATTTATCTATGAGCTACATATTTTCAAAGAAACTCTGTCTATGGAAAAATAGAGAGGTTGGGTGGATCCAATGTCGTACATTTAATATTCCAAGTGAATTAAAAAGACAACAGAGCAATGGGAAAAACTGGTTGATACCGCAGAGCAAAATATGAAAGGCATGGTACCCTCCAGGACTGCCATTTATACTGAAGGAAGAAAGATAAACGATGAAGGTGAAGAATATTCTAAGAATAATGCATCCTCTTGATAAACCACTGTAAGGACAACGCTTATTCATAATTTTCTCTGTACATAATCATCATTCGCGTTGTTCTTACTTCCCCCTGAGAGAGCATTCAGCGGGCTTTCCGTCAGTGATATAAAGCTTGTATAACCACATATTGTGTACTTTTATATTTTGTATTTTTATGTCTCTCAAGAAACACAAATCGGGGTCTCGCCGACCCACTTTTACTCTCTCGCGGGTCGGTGACCACATTTCCGTCCGCATGCTGTATATTTATATTTCCCTTGTCTGTAATAAAAATCAGTACACTTCTACCTGCCTCTTTGTCCACCTCTCACAACTGGTGACCCCGGAGTGACGGTGACCCAAGCGGTTTTGGCTCAGCCATTAAGGGACTCACTACCGCCGTCACCCTCCAAGATCTTTAACCGGACTAAATACGGCATACCTGCCCAAGGTGTGTTCAGGCGTTTCCTCAAACGGTTTGGCCCGCCATTCACGACTCTGTCGACCGTTTTTTGTGAGAGAGGACAATGGGCGCAAAACAGTACCTCGCGGGAAACCTCGCTGGGAAACCCGGGCCTCCCCGCCCCAGCGACGGACTCTGACACAGCGGCCCGCTCAAGCTGTCAAATTGCCCCCCTTCACAACGGCTGACCCGTCTTCCTGGTTCTTCCGAGCCGAAGGGCAATTCCGGATCGTGGGGCTCACAAACAAAGTGCTGCAGGCTGACCTCGTCGCAGCGGCTCTCCCGACAGAGGTGCTCGACCGAATATCTAACTGGCTGACGGTCGAGCACGAATCGGACTTGTCACGCTCGACGAGATAAAAGAAAGGCTCCTTGACAGCCTATTACCGTGCCTATCGCTGAAAGGGCCGCCCGCGCCCTCGACCTAGTCGCGAACCCATGGCGGCGCCGACACCCAAGATGCCTGGGACACTGTGATGGGCCTCGTCCCGTCTGCCCGAAACAGGCACCCCGACGGAAAAAAGGTAGAGATCAGCCTGAGCCGCGAAATATTCCTGCGGCAACTCGAGCCGGACGTCCGAAAGCAGCTGACCGACGCGTACACCCTAGAGGACGACGAACTACTAGAGAAGGCAAAGAAGCTGACGTTGTCAAACAATGCCGCGAAGCTCGCCGCCCCCCCGATCCTCCGTGTGCCTGGCCGCAGAGAAGGAAGAAGACGACGACGACCCAACGCAAGAGATCGGCGCCGTATCCCAAGGGAAGTCCTCCCACACGCAGCGAGGTGAAAACTCCTGTGCCGCTTCCACCGGAGGTTCGGGAGATTCGCCAGGGAGGTTGCAAAGCCCTTGCACCTTCCAACAGTCAAAAAACGGCGACGGCAAACAAAACCAAGGCCGCCCGTGGCAACGGCCGCGTCGGAACCACACACCGTAGGTGGGTTCTACGTCCGCGACGCGATCTCCGGCCGGAGGATGTTGGTGGATACGGGGGCAATGCACTCGATATTCCCGCCGTCAGGAAAAGACCGTAGCCGCGAGAGCCCGAAAACAACCTCCCTCGTCGCCGCAAACGGGACCCCCATCCGTTCCTACGGCACGAAGCCCCTCGAGATATCCATCTTGGGGCGAAAACTACGTCTGGGAATTCACAATCGCGGACGTCAGGATCCCGCTACTGGGGGCAGACTTCCTGGCGCAGAACGGCCTCCTGGTGGACGTGGGCCGCAAACGCCTCCTCGACACGGGGACATGCCTTTCCCTTACCACTAGGCAGCAGGCCCAGGGCGCCCCTACAATTTGTACCATCGCCCCCCACAAATACCGGGCAACCTCCTGCAGGAGTTCCCCGAAGTCTTCAAGCCGGAACTTCGTCAGGCGGCAGGGACGCGCCCAAGCACGGGATATTCCACCACATAGCCACCACAGCCCCCGACACGACGCGAAGTTCCGACGACTCCCTCCAGGCCGCCTCCAGGAGGCGAAGCAGGCGTTCTCGGAGTATGGAACTGAATGGGCATCTGCAAGAAAGCATCGAGCCCTTGGGCGTCGCCCCTGCACATGGTACAGAAACCTGACGCGGCACTGGAGGCCCGTTGCGGAGACTACCAGAAGGTACTCAAGCCTCGCTACAATTTCCCCAGACCAAATACCCTATTGCCAAACCATGCCAGGATTTGACAGGGGCCCTTCATGGGGCGAAGGTCTTCACAAAAATGGAACCTCTTAAAATCCTATTTCCAGGTTCCAGTGCACCCCGAGGATGTCCCCAAGACTGCCATCATCACGCCTTTTGGCTCCTTCGTTTTCCATTACTCAACCTTCGGCCTGAGGAATGCAGGGGCCACCTTCCAGCGCCTGATGGACAGCATCCTGGGGGACCTGCCCTTCTGCGTCTGCTACGTCGACGATATCTTGATTTTTTCCAGGTCCTTGGAGGAGCACCTACATCACGTCCCCAAGCGGTCCTGAAGCGCCTGCAGGAAAACGGGCTGGTCGTCCGTTTCGACAAATGCACCTTCGGCGCCGAGAAGGTGGACTTCCTCGGACACGAGATCTCCGCGACGGGCGTGCGCCCCCATGGCCTCGAAGTAGGCGTGGTGCAGAAGTTCCCAACACCAACCACGGTCAAGTCCCTGCAGGAGTTCATTGGAATGGTCAATTACTACCGCCAATTCATCACCCGCGGAGAAGGTATACGGGGAGCCATTAACAGTCCCTGGCGATTCTTCTTCCCGACCAATGCCGACGACGCTGACGTCTCCATCGCCAGGCTTCGGGAATCCGCCGGGAAGTTCACGCCCTGCGTCAAAACCTTCTCCGACAGAACCAAACGTTTCCTCCCGAAGGCCTATCATCGTGCAAGCACGTCTTCGTCAGGGACGACGCCCGCCGCCCGCCTCTAACGAGACCCTACGCGGTCCCTTCCGCGTCCTACGACGCAATGACAAGGCATATCTCTTATCCATCAACGGTCGCGAGGACTGGGTCACAATCGATCGCCTGAAACCAGCCTTCATCATGGACGAGGACCTCGCAGACGCGGATTCCACAGGGCGCCTCAATCTTCCTCGGAAAAAAGCGACTCCTTCGATCGCCAAACCTCCTAGCCGTAGCCGCGGCCGCCCCCGAAAGACGGTCGAACCCCCGAGGATCACCTCAGGGGAGGCATCCCGTCCCCGGAAAACCCGAGGATCTACCACAACAACTAATATCACGCACCCGAGGGCGCCTCCGCCGTCCAGCTCGCTTCCGCGAGTGACTACCCGAAGTACAAAGGAGTCAGCCAACAATCATACCTAATTATTGTCTTAGGGGGGGAGTATTTGTAAGGACAACGCTTATTCATAATTTTCTCTGTACATAATTCATCATTCGCGTTGTTCTTACTTCCCCCTGAGAGAGCATTCAGCGGGCTTTCCGTCAGTGTATAAAGCTTGTATAACCACATATTGTGTACTTTTATATTTTGTATTTTATGTCTCTCAAGAAACACAAATCGGGTCTCGCCGACCCACTTTTACTCTCTCGCGGGTCGGTGACCACATTCCGTCCGCATGCTGTATATTTATATTTCCCCTGACTGTAATAAAAATCAGTACCACTTCTACCTGCCTCTTTGTCCACTCTCACACCACCGTCCATCCTAGGCCCTTTTACCAACCCTGCCTAACATATGGTTTAAACACACGAGTAAATCCTGCTTGAGTGTCCCTTCAAACAAGAGAAATCTTCCACAGGACAGTGGAAGTGTCTGGTACAGAGGCTATGGCACCGTTCAAGACTAAGAAACAATAGTTTGTTTTCGAAGGGTAAAAGTAACCATTGCTAAAGAAACCCCTCTACCCTAAATATGATGAGAACGAAAAGTGGTTACATTTGTTGTATGTATCTGTATATAATTCCTTCGTAACGCTATGTTGATAATTTTCTTCCAAGTTAATAAATACATTATTAACATGTAAACAAATCATTATTTCTCTATAAATAAATATATTTCTTACAACCCCGACCGTGAGAAATATGTTGCTGCTTTATATTTCAGTCAGCCACATAAACAGTATCGTTTTCTTTGAATGCTGATTTACAGACGAAAGAAAACTATATTTGAGTGGGTGACTCAGTACTATATCTCTCGCTCTAATTTCAACAAATCTTAATAACAGATTATTCACATACTCAACCTCCCTCTCTCTTATATATAAAAACACTTGATTAATTTAATTGTATTTAAGAGTATCACATTACAGTGATGTAATAATTTGTAATGTTGCCTGAGACAAAACTGGCTAAAATATATTCATGCAATTTCGAACAGCTGAATTTCACTACTTTTCACAGTCGTCTCACGGTACTTGGAACTTTCTTTTCATGCTGTCATAACCCAAGCGTTTTAAAGTTCCCCGTCTTTTAGGCCTTATGCAGTTAATGATTTATCTACGGTTTCGAATTAATGATTTGGTAAATGTGAACTTTTGCTTTACAGGTGAGTTGATCTCCACTTCTTTAAGATACTTTTTTTTTTCCAAAATGGTATGGCAGTAATTTCCTTTAATATGCATCTTCTTTTAAACAAAGCGCTTTGCATTTTCTTCCTACTGATTGCTGCACTTAATTCATTTTTCTTCTATCTTTACTCTATTGGTCTAGCAGGAAATGCGCTGTATCATTTATTTTTGCACCCTACAACCTTGATTCCTATTGCTTACATTTTTCCGTGGATATTTTGATAGTAACGTCTATGGAGGCTGGTCTCTTCTATAAAAAAAAATGTGTCTGGTATTTTAAGCGTACTTTTCTCCTTTATTTTTCCATTCCATGTTTTTATCTATTTCTGTAACCTTCGTCTGTCAATTTCGTTGACCTCCCCACCCCGTACCCTGCTATTCCAACTCTCATTCCCGACACTCCTATTACCATCCAATTGTATCCACTAATAGAATGGAATAGAAAGGAATGGAATACAGAATTTCGGCCAAAGGAAAAGCGCTAGACCTATGAGGTCATTCGGTGCCGAAAAGGCAATAGAGAGTAAAAAGGTTTTAAAGGCGTGGAGAGAAAGATGGGAGAAAGACAATATGAATGGAGATGTTATAAAATGAATGAAAAGAGTTGCAGCTAAGGGCCGTAGGGACACTGCAAAGAACCTTATTAATGCCTACAGTGCACCGGGTGAGGTGCACGGACGGTTACATCCCCAAGGGATGGAAGCTTCGGAGCACTTACAAATTTTTGTTCTCACTCTATTCGCTACTTGTTGTGACCTTTTCATCTACGTTCGTCTTATGCATATGTACACTGTTCCATATAACACTACTGGTAGCGTTTCCCCTTTTCCAATTACTACAGTTTTCCTGATTTTCCCAATATTTCCCTTTTGATTTGTTTTAAAAACACATTTTTCACTATCAATTTCTGCCCTTAATTATCTGATGTACTACTTTTTATGACATCGATCTCCTCTGGCACGTTTTCATATTCATCTAAATGATTTCTGTCTTTATTTGTCCCAATGCCCTTACATACCTATCTTGGCATCATACTTATATTATCTATCTCAGTTGCCGATTTTATTGTTATTACCAAGTCTACGAATATTAGCGCACATATATCTATCCTCCGTTCTGTAATCGATCTATTACCCTACTTATCGTTACCGTTCAGCAATATGGCTGACTAGCGTTGTTAAGCCCGCTACTAACGTTCAGTTATGCCCTGCACAGTCAGACTGTGCAGCTATAACTGCTCAGGCATAACTGAACGTTAGTGGCGAGCTTTAATTTGAATCGCCAACGATACAATATGGAAGCAAACGTCGGAGTTGTTCAGAACTCTGTAAGTTAAACAATCCAGCAACACTGAGTTCTGACTCTGGGAAGCATATCCAAATAAAATTAAACAGAAGCACTGAAAGAAACCCACACTTTTCACTCACCTTATCTACTCAGCGGACATGAAGAGGAAGTGGGGATTTCTCCATCTATGATTATAAGATAACTAATTTTAATTTAATCAACACTTAAACAACAACAACAGCGCTTTTGTATACTACGCGACCGCCTGAGGGACAAGTGTCAACTAGACACGATCTCCGTTCTATCTTCTTTCTCTATCTGCACAAGGATCGTGAAGTCCAAATCTATCTAAATACTTTATTTCGTAAAAACGTATATCTATTCATACAAAATAATGAATGGGGGTAATTTTCGGGTTACAGGACAATATTTATATACATTTGTTGACATTTCTAACTACAAATCCATCAGCCATCCAAAGGGTGAGACCGGCTAACCTGCAGCCAGATATGTCACAGACTTGGAGCAGTCACTCAGTCAAGCAACTGAGTGACGCCATCTTGGCCGCCATTTTACTCATTCTCAAAAGCTTCGTTGTCCTTGGGTCCTTTCATCCTGATGCCTTTCTCTTGGTCTTCTTCCACGTTTCCACCTTTCTCTTCAGTCAAATCAGAGTCTTTAGTCTCTGGTAAAAACATAGACAGGAACGCCGCTAAGACAGAGACAGAGGCGAACAGAGCCGATGGTCCCCAACTAACGTAGTCTCCCTGAAAAAATAATGAGATTTTTCATACATATACTTTTGTGTACTGGACAATTTCATAAAAAAATTTAGTATTCCACATTAGCATTAAAGCTATAAAAGATTTTGTACCGAGTCCTTACGTAGAGAAGTATTGTAACACATGATTTTGTTAATGATATCAACCAAAGATTGAATCTGCAGTTAGTACATGTAGATTAGGCCATGCAGTGAAAAAGCAACACGCACACGCATAAATACATATGCAAAGACAACACTGATAACTGGTTTAACTATATTTCACTGTAGAGGGGAAATCCTGCTTTCGAGTGTGTATATATATATATATATATATATATATATACTATATATATATATATATATATTATGATTATGATTATTATATGCTGCTACTTTCGTAACGCATATATCCTCTCTTTGACTGTATGAAAAGTTATTTAGCTTAGAGTTATAGGATGTTATAAAAATGTATGTTCAGATTTTGCATAACATAATGTAAAAGAATATAACATAGATGTGAAAAGAGAGAGAGAGAGAGAGATTAACATTGTCCGTTCCAAGCTAGAAATTGTTTCCATGACTTGTCATCGCCTCGAGATAAGGGGAACTCGAGGTCTCCGTTTTGTTTTCATGTTAATCTTACCCACTCGAGTCTGTTTCAGATGCTTACTTCTTTGTCGAGAAGCCACGTGAAGATTTCATCCTGTTCCTATGGCATTGCATCATCTTTTCATAAGATCGTTCTAGAACTTTCTGTTTAAGCCTATGTCATCTTTGGGAAATGACGTCACTTAGTTTTGCTTTCTTTGTAAATCATTATTCCTTTCATATTAAAATATATCATCTTAAATCGTGTAATAATAAATGTTATTTACGATTGTAATTTCAATTTCTCTTTAGATATTGTTTTGAAAGAGAATTTTTATGATATTAGCTGAACTACGTGTCCAAAACGATTTGAGCCCGTCAGTCTTTTGGAGTTTGCCCATACAAGGAAAAGAGAGAGAGAGCGCTCATTACAGACTGAATTACTGGCGTATAGAGGTCATATCTCTCTCTCTCTCTCCCGCGCCATATATGATTTTACATTAAGGTAACGTAAAGATTTTATACTCAGTTGTTGGTCGCTCATATTTTAAATAAGATCAAACATACATATTATTGAGGATTTTCTTTTCCATTTTATTTTATTAACTCATGTGATTATGAGGTTTCTTTGAATTTCAGATATGATATTTCTTAGTTATTTAGTATTATTTAGTGCTTATTGTGGGGTCTGAACAAACATTGTACAAGTGTGTAACGGCCCCTTTTTTTTTGAAATATTGTGAATTGAGTGGTGAAATTTTGGAACTAGCTGCAATAGAAACAATTGGTACCAAGGTAATGTGTTACTATAAGATTTATTAGTTGCAACTAATAGTTACAGTGGTTTGGGTGAAACTATTTCAATTTTTACACATTGCAGATTTTTGTGTTTTGTGTTTGTTTCATTTGAAGTGATTTTTTTTGTGCATTTATCCATTTTTCTTATTGAAGTGATTATTTGTGCATTTATCCATTTTTCTTATTGAAGTGTGTGTTTTTATTCTATACTCTGTGTGATTAGTGCTTATTACAATTTTGGTATTTTCTATATTTTTCTGTGATGTGTTTTCATTTGCAATCACAATTTTATTGACTTAATTGTTTTCATTCCTTAATCGTTGCACATTTAATTGAATTTAACACTTGTGAATTAATTTGCATTTACTTAGAATTCTATTCAAGTTTCAGTGTTGTTCAGCACTTGTGAATTCATTTCCAAATTTTAATTATTCTAACACTTTTTAATTTCCATTAATTAATCAATTTTCTTGAATTTTGTAATAAATTAATTTTGATTTAATTTTACTTAATTAATTCAAGAATTAATTAAACTTTGCTTTGTTTCAAGTAACAGTAAATTTCCCTGATATTGTGAATTTCACTTATAAATTTTGAGTTTGATAATAAATTTTTGTATTTAAAATTTTTATAAATGTTTTCTTTTTTCACCAGTATATAAGTATATGACATAGAGTGGTAATTGATCTTATTTTCCTTCAATTTAGTTGAAGTGAGTTAGAACCAGGGAAGTACTTAGACTTCTGAAATCAGGGAAATACTTAGACTTTTAAAGTTGTTGATGGAGTGATGCCCTTTAATTAATTTAATTAATTACATATAAGATTACCTCACGCCTATTTTGATGAACTTGGTCTGATTTTCTACAATACTGGTAAGTTGTTTAAGGGATCACTGTTGCCTTTAGAGTATTCAGTCGTACTTTACCTGTGATGAAGGTTCAGGTGTCTGGCTGTGGTGAGGTAACAATTAATGATTGGTAAGTGTAGTAATAAGATACATGGCACTTCGTCACAATATATATTAAAGATAACACTGCTTCCAAACATAAATCATTTATAAGCATGGCCCATGTATTTGGAAGGACAGGGAACAGCGGCCTTATCCCGAAATAATTGTTGAAAATCGACAGTGTGATCCCATCGACTATCATTTTCTGTGGTATTCGCTTATTTAATGAAGTTACGTGCATCTACCGTGATTTTTTAAGCATATATATATATATATATATATATATATATGTATATGTATATTTATATAGTATATCTATATATATATATATCATATATATATATATAATATATATATATATATATATATATATATATATACTATATATATATATATACCACACGCGCACACACACACACACATATATATATATACATATATATATATATATATATATATATATATATATATATATATCACACGCGCACACACACACACACACATATATATATATACACATATATATATATATATATGATATATATATAGATATAAATTCACATACATGCATTGAGCTATAGTAGTATATACGGAAGCAGGAGTTCCCTCGACAATGAAATGTAATTAATTCGATTAGCAATGTTGACTTTGTATCAGTATCTATGGCACTCGAAAAGCTAACCATTATATGACACAAAAAAAAAAAAAAAAAAAAAAAAAAAAAAAAAAAAAAAAAAGAGTGAACACTCACAACGCAACGTCATTGATATAGGCGGGGGATGAGAATGGCTCCCCAACTAGGTCCATCATACTCGATTCCCCGACAGCCAGGGAGCGGTACTTGGTCGGGAAGAGCTCGGCCGTGAACACGTAGATCAGGTGGAAGGCTGCTGTGATGGCGAGTTTCCCAGAGAGGGAAAGAAACATGATGACGCCGGTAGAAACTGAAAAAAGATAGGTTAATACTAATAATAACAGTAACAATAATTAGATTATTATTAGTATTGTAGGCATGACGCTAGAAACCTCATCTAAAAAGACAGGAAGGCTAAGACTTCTTAGGCCTACTACTCCTTCCCGCGAAGTAGAGATTGCCAACGCTATGATGATGATAATGATAATGTATTTTGGCTGTAAATTTCTTCATGTTTTTATTCTATTTATAACCGATAAATTAATGAAAAAACAACATTATAGGTGAGAAGCAATACAGTCAAAAATTCAAAATAACAATTTAAATATGTACTGGCACTAGTTTTTATTCTATCTATAACCGGTAAATTAATGAAAAAGCAACATTATAGGTGAGAAGCAATACAGTCAAAAATTCAAAATAACAATTTGAATATGTAATGGAAACTAGCTTATCCTATCTAGAATTCTCTTTAAAAAATAGAAAAATATATACATTATTTTGACATACAAAACGTTGCTTACAAAAACAGAATCAGACCGTAGAATATTAAATAAGGATATGTTAAAAAAAACTGTTGTGTTGGCAGCAATGCTTTTCCAGTTATGATGATAAAAATTCAAGAAGCAATACGCCCAAATGCGCTCCTCCTCACTTTCGATGAGATAACACTATCAATCACCGATAAGGCCACTTCCAAAAATTCACACTTACAGTCCCACCCACACTTGAAGTAGACGTAATATAAATAAATGAATAATTAAATGACATCAGAATTCAGAAGAAAAATAAACAGCGCCATGCATTAAAGTGTAAAAAGCTGAATAAAGAATATTACATTTCTTGTTTATCATTGCACCCTGTTTTCAAAGACAGACAATCAGAGACTTGCATATGACAGTGTCAAAAGAGTAGCTATAAATGGCTAAAGATAAGCTGGTTAAATATTTCGATAAGAAAAGAATAGGTTACATTACTGAGACACTGTTTAGACAGAAGTGATGCGAATCGTTAAAGATAACAGTGAAGTTAAATAGGATATTAAATTATTAGATGTTGCTGTTTCAAAACATCAGTCAAACACGCACAACAAATTAAATAATTAAAAGCATATACGCATGCACACAAACACACTCATAGCGAATACTGCAGGAAAATTATAGGGATTTCTGCCTATCATTTTCTTGTGGTATTCGCTTATTTAATGAAGTCATGTGTATCTACTGTGAGTTTTTAAACATATAAACATATAATTATGTATAGACATACATATACATATTAAAGATAACATTGCTTCCAAATATAAATCATTTATAAGCATGGCGCATGTATTAGGAAGGACAGCGAACAGCGGCCTTATCCCGAAATACGTAATTGTTGAAAATCGACAGTGTGACCCCATCCGCAAACACTCCCTCTAATGGTAAAAGGTACCTATCATAAAATCAAGGAATCTCCAACCTACCTTCATCTTGAGTCCCGAGGAGTATGGCGATGATGGAGATCGTCAGAGCGCAGAGGAAATACAGGCTTACCAATGATCTCTTCCTCCCCAGATAGGCCAGCATAGGCCACAGCATGACATACGAGGGCACCTCTATCAGGCCTCCAAGGAAGACGTACATGTAAGGGTCAGTGCTGTTCGGTGAAGATGGAAAGTTAGTAAACAATCGTACACTCTGAAGATTTTTCACTCACATGATTAGTTCACTTAGAAATTCCAGTTTATTTATCATCTAAGGCTGCAAGCTGCATACGTCACTGATAACTTATGCATACACACACACACACACACACACACACACACACACACACACACACATATATATATATATATATATATATATATATATATATATATATATATATATTATATATATATATATATAATATATATACATATATATATATATATATAATATATATATATATATATATTATATATATATACTTATATTAAATATATATATATATATATATAGATATATATATATATTATATATAATATATATAGATAGAGAATAATATATATGTTGGTTTCAAGCCATCCACTACCAGGACGTGGAATTCTTTGCAGGCCTCTGCATTTCTGGATTTATTGAACCTGATTAGCAGGATGCTCCATCATCCCTGGAAGTCCGTGATCCTTGGGGTGAATGACCTCTTTTCGAACTTAAATTTCCGGTCTCGACCTTTCCACAGAGATAAATGATTCCCTAAATCAAATAAATTATTACACAATAGATTAAATCTCACCTGAGGTTACCGGAATTCAGGGAAATGCCATAGTACACCATCGAGACGGAGTACCAGCAGAAGTAGCACACGAGGATCTTCCAGCGGAATTCGGATTTCAGGACCAGGATCAGAAACCGCTTCAGGTTTTCGATGATTCTGCTGACGGCGTCCGTCTCTTCGCTCTCCTCTTTCTGTTATTAAGTGAATATGAAAATAAAATAAAAATAGTAAAATATAAAAGCTGGTTTCTTAACACATAAATCTATCTCTGAATGTAAACTGGTGTTAAAACAAGAAAATATCATACTACTCGTGAGTAGTATGATATTTTCTCAGTTGTCATTCAGAGATATCCCGGGCAGTGCCGGCTTGGTCAGCTAATATATATATATATATATATATATATATATATATATATATATATATATATATATATATATTAGCTATTAGTGACCAAGCCGGCACTGCCCGGGATATCTCTGAATGACAACCGAGAAACTTTCTCTCCAACTCTCCTCCACTTTTTCCTTAACGCCCCCTCTATCTTTCTCTCTCTCTCTCGCTCTCTCACTTCCTCTCCATCGCTCTCTACCTCTTTCTCTCTCTCTCCAACCCGCCCTAACTCTTTTCCTCTTTCTTCTCCCTGACACCCTCTACTCACTCACTACCTCTCCTTCTCACTCTTTATTTGTCTCACTCTTCTTTCCCTCTCTCCAACCCTCCATGACTCTTTCCATCTTACTTCTCCCTAACACCACCTCTACTCACTCACTTCCTCTCCACCTCTCTCTCTCTTTGTCAGCCTTTTCCCAACCCCCAAACCCTTTGGTGCCATTGAGGTTTTAAACCCCAACAGTATCCTTCTCCAGATAGTAAGTCACTTGTTTACCGAAATTAGGCAGAACCAGTCCGATTTCAGGGAGCCCCTTAACACCCCCACCCCCTTTGCTGTCCTTTGGTGCTTGTGATGTCTTACCCCCCCCCCCCCCCCAATAGTTCCGAATTCTAGAGAGTAAGTCATATGTATACGAAGTTTGGTTGAAATTGCTCAATGCGTTTCAGAGTTATGCTGGCACATACACACTCACAGATGCATACATCCTCCATTTATATCTACGTATACACACACACACACACACACACACACACATATATATATATATATATATATATATATATATATATATATATATATATATATATAACTGCGCTTACCTTGCATGTATATCTTAAATTGCTATTAAACATTCGGATGGTATTAACTCTGTTTTTTTTTCCATCTGTCCATCCGCCTGTGGTGTTTGCATATGGAACACTGCGTCCCGGGGCTTTAGATAGTTACGCTGTGTGTAAGTTTTAGTAAATAAAGGATATCTTGATGTACATTTGCAACTGAAAAGAGTTATAATAATTTACTGTATGTGAATTACACCATTATATTCGAGATAGGATATTGTTATTATTGTTGATGTTACCAAACGCAAACACCACAGGCTGGTGGACAGATGGAAAAAAACCGAGTATAGTTAATGACGAAGTAACAAGAGCAAACGTTCTTCTCTAATAATACTACAGCACCCAGGTAGTTGCAAAACAACCAAGAATACGAATAATTGCGAGCTAAAATAACAATAATGATAATGAAAGCATGATGTGTAAACGATAGGTAACACATGTACAATATGCACTTTTTACACAAGCACAAGTTAGATCAAAAGACCTCCATCCTTTAAAAATACTCTTGCATTTACGTCGAGGACTTTCTCCAATTCCTACATCGCTTCGAATATCAGGTGTCCTGATCAGTGAAGTTAAATATTGTTTCTGGTTATGATAATCTTGGACGGGAGGCCCTCGGTAAATCTTTAACAAACTTGCAACAGACCTCGGGAGTCTGGTATGCTTGGCAACAGGTCCCAGTGAGGCCCCACAAGCCAACAAACATAGTCAGTGAGTCCTTTTCCAGGAAATGTGATGTAATTAAAAACTTTGCAGTCACCTGGAAATGTCGAATGTCAGACTTAAATTCATATACGATCATCTTATTCATAAAGATATCACAATCAATGTTTTTAATTTGGCCATCACAACGAAAGTAAACTCTTCCCTTGGTAAAATTAGTGTCACTAATTCAATTTCACACAGCAGTGGTCAATTGACGCTCAATTCTTACAAATATATCATAAAGCAAGACTTAAACATGGCCGTCATTACGTATGATGCAACCTCTTGCCTACAAGAAGGCCAACTTAAGAGATTACAATGATCAGTGCCACTGCTCGTATAGCTTACCGGCGGCGTCATGCCTTTGAGGGACACAATCAGAGCATCTTCCGGAGGCAGATGACGTTTGTTGGACTTGGCAATATCTGAGAGGATCTTCACAGCCTCCTCATGGCGACCATGAGTTGTCAGCCACCGTGGAGATTCTGGGAGGAGCCTAAAAACAAGGGTTAATCGATTACATCTTCCAAATATAGGATCTTCCAACAATTTAAACGGGAAACCTTGGGAGAATATGAATCAGATTAGGTATATTTAACGTAAATCTAAAGTGTCCGCAATAAAAAGGAAAACATTCTGAAAGCTGCCTCCTTCTACTCACAATCAAACACGTATCATCACCCCATCTTATTTTGCTAACTGCCATTATATCATTACACAAGTAAATTTGACTGCGCACGCTTCGATGCGCATTAACCTTCACTCTTGCACATACACACGAAAACAAATACCGACAGCGTCTTTTTACTCACCAATAGTAAGAAAAGAGCAAAAGAACAGGCATGCTGTAGGCCGTCTGCAGCCACCTCCAAGACCTGATGATGTATGCTATTCCCGGCACCAACATGTAGCCAAATGCCCAGGGCAGCACGTAAAGGCTTCCCAAGGACGATCTCTGACTGGGCGAAAATAGTTCCATGACTGGTTTCGAGAAAAAGAAAAGGAAATAAAACCAGTCAAAAATGAGCCGAACTTTCTTCGGCGCAATAATTTTCTGTACATTGTACTATAATCAAGGCCGCCGAAAATAGACCTATCTTTCGGTGGTCTCGGTATAATGCTGTATGAGCCACCGCCCATGACATTTTAGCCTCGGCCCGGTGGTGGCCTGGCTTATATTGATGCCTGACGCATGATTATGGCTAACTTTAACCTTAAATTAAAAAAAAAAATTGACTATGGCTAGAGGGCTGCAATTTGGTATATTCGATGATCGGATGGTGGATGATCAACACCAATTTGCAGCCCTCTAGCCTCGGTAATTTTAAGTACTGAGTGCGGACAGAAAAAGAGATAAAAAAAAAGAAGTGCGGACTGGCAGACAAAGCCAGCACAATAGTTTTCCTTTCAGAAAACTTAAAAAAAAGAAAAAAAAAAAAGAGGTCACCAGTGAGAAACGGCTTTTGATTCGAAAGCAAGCTTCGGAATTATAAAGATAGTTCGACTCATTTCTGGGGAAAGCATTACGTACTGATGCTACTTATCCTTAACCTGCTCTCATTACATAGACGAGGACTTCGTTCCCACAACCACCTACAATACGTAAACGCGAAAAATTTATTGATGGCAGAAATACAGTCCAATTAATCTACAGACAAAGCTAGATGGAAATAAAGTTATAAATTACATATGAAATAATTACAGAAATTCAGCAAGGAACTTGCGCTTTTCCTGAATAGTACGATGACAGTCCCTGGACGCACATTAACGAAGTATATAGCCAACATGGGGCAGATCGGCCAATCACAGCCAGGAAAAACAGTGACGTAAGAATGACATCATCTCCCTTTCTGCAAAATCATCGCAGGAGGAAGACACGTCGTTCTGTTTACATATGAGGCTATCGATTCTTTATTGTCATTAAAACTTTCTATCTTGCTCGCATGGCTTACAGCGTTTTACACGCGTAATAGGAATCTCAATTTGTACCTCATTTTTCTAGTTACTATTAATATTGCTCAATTTTATCTTTTTTATCGAAATTTTATTTATTTTTAATTTTTAGATGCTCGTTTATTGCCTCTAACTATAGCTATGGTAGATTCACACCAACCGTGCATTTGATGCCTAGGCCCGTCCCTTTCGACGCTCCTGATTGGCTGTTGATAAGCCCATCACAGAGCTGGAAACTCTCAGTCTCTCGAGAGAGTTCACAGTGAACTCTCTCGAGAGACTGAGAGTTTCCAGCCCTGTGATTGGCTTATCAACATCCAATCAGGAGCGTCGTAAGGGACGGACCTAGACATAAAATGCACAGCTGATGTGAATCTACTATAGTACCTTGCTTCCTAAGTCTTGCTCTCCCTGTATTCCTATTTCTCAAGAGTCTCCGGAGACGACCCTCCTCCTCCTCCTCCTTTCGGAACAGAGATCAAGTCGTCACTTTCCCTCTCACCTTGGATGAAGCAGCCGGTGTAACACCCGAAATTGAAACAGGACACCAACGTCTTCATGATGACGTAGAAAATGAAGGACGGCGAGGCAGCAGCAGCCAACCCCGACACGAGACTGAGGAACACACAAATCAGGATGATGCGTCTACGGCCGAATCTGAAAAAAAAAAAAAATAATTAGTATACCTTAGTTTAAACCAGACTACTACTGAGCTGATTAACAGCTCTCTTAGGGCTGGCCCGAAGGATTAGATATTTTTTTTACGTGGCTAGGAACCAATTGATTACCTAGCAACGGGACCTACAGCTTATTGTGGGGATCCGAACCACATTATATCGAGAAATGAATTTCTAATCACCCGAAATAAATTCCTCTGATGCCAAGTTGGCAGAGCAGGGAGTCAAACTCGCGACTACCGAATCGGTAGGCGAGCACGTTAACCACTCGTCTAACGAGGAACGAAATGAGTAAGTAAACAAACAGATAAGTAAGTGATGGAGGCCTAGAGAAGCATAGGAGATAACTTTGTAATGAGTCATGTGGTAAAATATTGATACAAATGCGCTCTAAAAATAATACATTACTACTGCAACTAAACGGCAGAACAATTAATCTTAAGAACTCTAACACATAAATAAGCAAAGAGACCAGTAAATGAAGATTTATCGGAACACATAAACTAACAAACTTAACAAAATAAGTTTTAAATAGGTAACTAAGTCGTTAGATAATACGAGAATAAAGACACAAGTATCAAGCTCTGAAAATCTGCATGTCACCATGCTGACCTCTCAGTCTGACTTCCCGCCGAGATCACTCCGCCTGTCGAACTCTCGACGGAGACACTATTTCGATTATTGCAAATGCCAATAGCTAGGAGTTTCCTTTCCCCCTCCCCCCAATCAAAATTATGTGTTTATGAAACCACAATAGACCTATACACCCGATGGATGTTATCTATCATGTGCCTCTAGCAAAGTTCATCAACCTCGGTGTTATCTGAAAGGATTTCATTAGTGGAGTATGCCGGCCATTATTTATGAAGTCTCTATCTTATACTCGAAAGTGATTGGCAAGGCTAAAGTTGTATCACAAACTAGAAGGGTGATCTTCCTCATGCAAAACTATGCATGAGGACCTTCTTCTTTGTGCTAAGTAAGTTTGAATGAAATCCCTTTAACGGTGTAGGAACGGCTGCGATGAATAGGGAAGCATGAAAGAAACTTTGACAAACAGACAAACATCACGAAACACTATGATAGTTTCCCAGATTTTTGTCAATACGGGACTAGTAAGATAAACCAGCAAGCATTATAATACTGGAGTTGACAAGAAAACAAATCATATAAAAAGCATAATAAGAAAATGTAAGCGGAAAGTGATGACAGCTTTGACCTTCCTGATTCACTATCCGAGAGTGACATTACCTTCTTTTCTGTAAACCCAAGGGCGTTGCCGGGGTAGGGCCATTGACACCCCCCCCCCCCAACCCCTACAACTCCAAACAATTGACAATCCATAACTGTGCAGTACCAATTTTTCCTGAATTATAAAAAAGCTGATTTCTCTAGCACATAGAATGTCAAGGACCCTGCATATTTAAAGGAAAATCTAATAAAAGATAAGCCTGTGAAAAAGAAGCACGAGCCGCGCAATGACGTCATCTAGCCCTCAAATGCGGGGTCCGTTACATAATGGAACCGACTGAGTCAGTCAACAACGAGCCGGTGTTGTGTTCAGAACTCTGGCTGCGGCAATCAAACATGCCTAGCAAATTGTGCTGTTGTGGCTTCACATCCAATTACGAAAACAAAGGTGGAACTGTTTTTCACAGTTTCCCAGGCTTATTATTCAATAGACAATATTTTTTAGAAGTTTTTTTTTATTTGTTCGTAAAGCATATATTTCAGCCAACACGTAAAGAAGGGGAATAAATGGCTACAAATAGACGTATTTAGTTTTCATAATAATATAATATTCATGCCTAGGCCCATAGTTTAAGTTAATATGATTAAAATACTGATTTAGTTTTACTATACGGATCTGTTTGCATGATCCTTTATGAAAAGAAGTTTGATGTTTTATTTGGTAGGCTCATCACTAATTGTAGGCTGAGGCGAACACTAGACTTTTTCATGATTCCTCATACCTCAAATCTGGTAATTTTACTCGAATATCGCAGAATTGGCGGTACAGTACATTAAGAATTAATTAATTTGACATACACCTAAACTGTGTTGAGAGATGAAAACAGTAATATTGCTACTGTATTTTGATTAGTAAACTCTTTATTTTATGAATGGAAAAGTGGCAAAACCATTTTGAATGTAAAAAAAACCACCATTTTCAATATAAAAATCTAACATAATGCCCACTTACACATTATACTCGCTGTTATTTCATCCCTTTCTGAATCAAAAAAGACATGAGGATATATTTACATTTCAAAGGTTAATTATGTAATTGAATGCCAAATTACATATAATGTGTAAGATGCTTTGTTAATTTCTCTCTCTCATTTCTACTCATTTACTGCAGTAACTTCTCATAAATTACAAAGTAATTACTTCATTCTAAACATAATAATAATAATACACAGTCATTTATTATATTACACAGTAGTTTGCTGGTAGAGTACAGTGTAAACTGGCCACTCCTCACAAATATTATTAACTTTAAGTAAGGTTTAACAAGAATAGAGAGAAACATAATGTATGTATTCTAATCATACTATTTATATTATTTTTTCTTTAAATACGAATGATATACTTGAAGTTAATAAAGTTAAATAGTGACTGAGAAGAGGACAAAATAACAGATAAAATTAATCACTCCGTTTTGTATAATGTAGGATACTCAGGCTAAGTGACGTCATCACCAGCGGACTCCAAGACTTCGCTTTTATTAGACTTTGATTTAAAGCAGGTCATTCCCGCTCTATGAGAACCTGTTCTACTCGGATTTGAGGTTTATTTAGTGTGTACCATAATTTACAGATGTTCTGAAGACTACTTCATTCGGGTGAGCAGTTTATCAAATCTAAAATATAGATTCAGTAATGATTTGGCTATCAGGCGATGGATAAACTGCTTGCTTCTTATTTCACATTAAAGCGATCTCCTGTGCGTTAACCTGTGTGTAAAATTCTGATTCTCTCTTTATATCTTTCGGCAAGCATACGTGTGTTTACTTACGTATAACGAAATACAGAAAAATGAACATAAACGAAGAAAAAATTTGCTAGGAAAATCCCATAACGAATTCCCTGAATCTTTTCTGGATTTATATCTGGTCGTAAAAGCTCCTCAGAGTTTATAATTAATGCAGTACTACACGCAACACTATCAATTATGTGACGGGAGAGGATAAAAAAATGTTCGATCGATGATAATTTGCATTAAAGAATACTTCTTCATCAATCTGAGTTGCGTTAAAATAAAGCGACATGTACCACGGCCGGCACCTGTATCACGCCTTAGAAACACCCATAAAATCCAAAAGAATTTCTTAGGATCCATAATCGTAACACATTGAATTAGATATTAACACAATTAAGCGTCCAAAATACTATGTAGTGCATCCTTCACGACCACCACACGTGAATGTGATTTACAACCTGACATATACACAACATTTTTTTTTTTTTTGCCGTAGTGCTAGTTCGTATGGTCAGATGCAAATGCATTAATCCACCATGATCGGAACGAATGATAATCAGTAAATTCTGAACTAACTTATTAACACTCCGTATGGTTTCTTGTATAATTCCTTGAGCAATTTCAACGAAGAAAAATTTGTATAATTTACGGACATTCCGTCAAGGCTGACATGATTGTAGGCATACGTTTTAATATAACAGTTCATAAAATGAAGGAACGTCTATTTCAAGGCGGCTATAACTAATGCATATTATGTTTTCTGTTCACTATTATTTTTCGGAAGACACCCTAAATTAGAGAAAAATCAGGGGATTCTATGTTGTTTCAAAATATACCGAACAAAAGTGCAAATAAACATGAAAACTAATAATAATAATAATAATAATAATAATAATAATAATAATAATAATATTGCTAACGTATTATGATCAGAATCACAATGCCTTTAACAAGCAAAATGCCAAGCACTGACACAACATCGTGTAACCTCTTGGAGGTGACTCGGTCTAGCGCTAAGACAGCAGTCTTCTTGTGCAACCTTCACGTGCAACCCTGAGGACCCCTGCTAAGCTAAGCAGCCTTCCCATTAAAACCCAATGGTTCCCAGTGTGACCACCTGGCCATACATCGGGTCTGCTTTCCCCAAAGGAACCTGGGTACCCTTGCCAATCGGAAGCGTCTACGCCGTGGCTGTCTTCAGTGGGAATCCCAGTGATGGGGAAAACCTCTTCTTTGGATGCCCTTCCCAGGCGACGCCTGGTTCACCAACATGGCCTGGCGTCCCACCCAGAGGGAAGCCTTGCGCTCTATCCCTGTGGGTATGCTATTAGGTCTGGCAGGGATCCTGCCTCCCTGCAACCCTACTCCCTCTAGGAAAGCATCCCCGGGAGGAGGGGCTGAAGACCCTCCTGAAGGGATGCTTTCCTATCAAGGAGGTTAGAGTCTAACCTTTTTGCCTTCCTTTGAAGCCCTGGGCTACACCCCGTTGTGGCCGCCCCTCCTCCAAGGGATGCTTCTTGGTCTAGAAGAAGCTTTGCCTTCGTCCTGCTGATGCAACCCTAGAGCGGGGTCTCCTAGGGAATCCTTGGTCTTCACCCCCTTGGTGAGGCTCCCCTACGGCGGGGACGTACACCGTGTCCCAGGGGAGGCAGCTCCGTAGGAGTGCCCGTCCTCCCTCTGGGAAGATACCCCTTGGGGAGGGGTTAGACGACTATCCGCAAGGGATCCCTTACGTGGAAAGCCTTGGCCCCACCCACCGTGGTGAAGGCCTCCTCAGGCGATGCTTCCCAGCCTCGAGTGATGTCCTGACTCCCTCTTGGAAGACATCCCTGAGTAACACCTTTCAAGGAAACTTTGGTTCTCTGTATATATTGGAAAGTCGATCATGCCTTCCTGTTTAATTATATTGATTCATATTTAAGTAACTTTTTTTTTCTATTTTGTATTCTTGTGTTTTCATATTCATTATTTCCACCTGCAAATTTTGCTTTTAATTTTCTAATTTTACATTCTACTATTTGTTGTTTATTGTCCCTTATATGATGTTACCGGCATTTTTCATATTATCTACATTATCTAAACTCTGTTTAGCACTTATTCAGGACCACCATGCATATTAAGTTCCCCTTCACATATCAGTCATGACAACTTGGCCCCTAAAAAGAACATTTCTATACTCTGTTTTTTTCCATCTGTCCATCCGCCTGTGGTGATTGCGTATGGTAACACTGCGTCCCGGTCTTTAAATAGTTACGCTATGAGTAAGTTTTAGGTAAATAAAAGGATATCTGGGAGTACATTTGCAACTGAAAAGTGTTTTAATAAATTACAGTATGCGAATTACACCGTTAATATTCGAAATAGGATATCATTATTATTGTTGAATGTAAGCAATGTAACTATGCAAAGCCCGGGACGCAGTGTTACCATACGCAAACACCACAGGCGGATGGCAGATGGAAAAAAACAGAGTATAGTTACACTTGTCTTATGGAATATTACTTTTATTTTGGGGTCTGAATGATTTTTTTCAAGCAAAGACCAATGCGCTAGACTACCTAATGTGTAAAGAAGCAACAGACCTGCCGCTGAGAGTAAGGAGGCTTATTATTGAGGAAATACAGAGGCTTGGATAGAATTTCAAAGCTTGTCACTGAACCGTGGAATCCGAGAAGTGCCGATATCCACCAGAGCAATTGTGGGAAGAGGAGGTGGCAGACATGTGTCACACGACGGTCCAGAAGAGAAAGACACAGACAGATCTCGTGTTTATATGACCCCAAGTCAAATTCTTTAGCAACAGAAGGCGAGAAGATATTGTCGAATATCTGTCACTTACTTGTCCAAGAGAAATCCAAATGTCGATGCCCCGATGAGGATGCCTGCCTGCGAGGCTGCCTGCGTCGTCGAATACAGAGCTCGACTTTCGCATACTAAGTCCCACTGACAAAGAAAATAACGATGAAAATGGCAGTAGGAACATAGATAAGAATGCTAATGATTATGATAATAGCAGTATTATAATGCAAACTCTCTCTCTCTCTCTCTCTGGTAAAAGTAACAATACAAACAACTTAAATCAAGGCGATAATCTTTCTCTTCCTTTTAGTTCAGATAAGAAATGACCTGCAATTTTCAGTTGGATGGCGTAACCGGAAATGCACAGGTATTTTGAGTAAAAACAGATTATTCCAAATTGGTCATTTGATTACATAACAATCTTCCAATATTTCACTGTTAGTGATTAATCTTGTATGTTGCATAATGCAATGCAGAAAAATGTTGGCAGATTCTTTCTTGGAATTAAATCAGTGAATGATGAGTGTATTACATATTTTTACTGTTTAACTACAAACAATATACAGCACAGTTCGTAGTATTAATAAATGATACATTATTATCACTTTTAACCTTTGTAAGTATACAGCCTCGTAAGTAGATGTGGGCCATAGCATACAGCAAGATTTCATTTGATCTTTTTAAAAGTGTCATTCAATATTTCATATTCAATCAACCTTGGCGAAGAATCTTGATTGACAATTATTCTAAAACAATACTAACAAAGGATCTATGCTTCCTGGCGTCTCTGTGAGGACTTCTGTTATAGTCCAGATATGGGACTTTGCTTTTATAATACATTTCATGTACTTGAACAAGCATGTTATGTCATCATCAAATAATGCACACACATTCAAACACACACACACATAGTATATATACATATATATTATTTATATATTACTGACACATCGGGATCTAACCAAGGTCTTTCATTTGAAAGGGAAGTAGTGTACTGACAACTGAACCACACTTGTCATAAAAGAAGTTTGAACCTAAGTATCAGTGCCTAAGTCTTTTATCTGGGCAGGCTTACACATACCAGCGATTTTCACCAATGGTTTCACCCAACTTTCCGACAGTAATCCAGCCTATTTAAAAGGGTACGGCTTCTTTTATTTATGTCTTGTGCAAGTTCATTTGGCAGTGCCCTTGCCTGTCAAGTGGAAGGCCTGGGTTCGATCTCGATGTGAGAAACACACACACACACACACACACACACATATATATATATATGCATACACATTTATATTCGCCGGTATCCACTCGGCCTAGAGGTGTATATACAAACCTCATCTATTCTTCTTTAGCGGCCATCCATCAAATCATGACTAGAGCCAACGTACATTAAAATAATAATAATAATTAATAATAATAATAATAATAATAATAATAACTTATATGACAAAAGAAAGCTTATACAGATCGACGTCTCCATGTTCATGATCTCTAGTCCAGAATTTAAAACCTCTAACTGTCTAGATTCAGTCAGCCTTGTGCTGGATTGGGCTCTTGCTGTTCAGCAGCCCGTAAAGCCCCGTCCACACGGTCGAGCTTTGTCCGACGAACTTGGCTCGATGTGACGTCAGAAGCGGGAAAAGTCAGAACCAAGGTATATAGACTCCGCTGTTTCTCCGCTTCTGACGTTCGTCGAGCAAAGCTTGACCGTGTGAACGGGCCTTCACAACGCGAAGCCTCACCTCTGTGACAACGGTGGACGTATACTGACTCGTATTGAAGGTTCTAGAGGGGCAGGGTCTAGTGTCGCCGTTTCCAGTGGGCAGCATGTCTATCTGCTCTATGGACTCCTTGTAGCCTAATAGTGCCGCATGAGTGTAGTTGAGGTCATTGTACTCGCAGAACTTAAGCTCTGTTACATTCCTGTGAAATGGTGCGACAAACATTAGAGTGATTAGACTATAACAATATGGATACAGTAAATCCAGGGCTTTAAACCTCTCGCGAACTGATAAGATTCCTTTATGTATGATGGACTACTATCCAGGGAAAACAGAACAAGGAAGGAAGTTCCAGAGTTATTTAATTACAAATCTAAAAAGCTTGTTAGAAGAGAAAAATATGGAAAAAGAAAAACCTTTGGCTTAAACCTCTAGGGAACTGACAGGCACCTCTTAGGTATGACGGACTAGTATCATATCCAGGGAAAACAGAACAAGGAAGGAAGTTCCAAAGTTACTGAATTACAAATCTATAAAGCTTGTTAGAAGGAAAGAAGGAAATTAGGTATACAGAAAACCCGTGGGCTTACACCTCTGACGAACTGACAGGCATGTATGACGCACAATTATGATATCCAGGGAAAACAGAATCAGGAAAGAAGTTCCAAAGTTACTTAATTACAAATTTATAAACCTTGTTAAAGTTCGGAAAGAACTGCAAGATTTTTCGTCACTTAATTAAGTTACAACATGAGTAAAAAAAAAGTTAGGATTCACAAAATGTTAGGTTATAATTTATTATTTTCATCTGTTTAAATTTGCTAACATTTTATATTATTATTAAAATTATGTAAAGTAATTTCATTGGTGTTCTAAGTGTTAAGTGGCCTTAGAATATACCTCTAAAATACAAGACTACCATTGTTCCTCTTGTGCTTATGCTTAATGAACTCAAGGTACTAAGGACACCACTGTAAATTATTAGAAAAAAAAATCTGAGGTCTTATCCAGTTACATATGTCTGAAGAATTAACAATTCTAAGATCAACCACCTTAATTTATTTAAATGAACTCGTTAACAATTCATCTATAATCTCCTGTTTGAAAAAGAACTTTAGCTTTGACGAAAAAGAATAGTTATATCCATCCACATAGATTTATACACTGACTTTCCTTATGGGAAATAACCAAATATTGTGTTTTCTAAATGCACATTCACAATAGCTTTTCAGAAAGTCTTTAGACGACTCTTTGCACTCACCTCGAAGGAAGGGAAAGATCGAGAATCTCTTCCAGCGTCCAATTGGCCTCGACAAGAGGACCGACATGACACCAATACTCGGGAGTGGCGCCCAGGAACTCGTAAGTTATCGACTGGAGGGTTGACATGAACGTGGCTGCAAAGTTATGTGAGATACCCCGTGAGGAACAGTTTTCTGTTATTGTGAAACACATTGAAATCTCACTGTACAATGGTTATGCAGAAGAAGAAATATTAGGTTGGTTTTAAACGACTCATGATACAGGAAAATGGTTTTGCAAAAATACACAAGAAATATTAGGTTGATTTTAAGGGATTCATGTGTACACCTTGGGGATAGTAGATCAATCAAGAAGTAATAGAATCACATTAGGTTCATCAAACATGAAACTTGGAAAAACAAATATTTACAATAAACGTCAAACTTAAAAAATAAAAAAAAATAACAGAAATGTGAGTGTAACTTGATGACATTCAAATCTGATTAAATTCAGTGACCTCCTGTTTGTTTTATTTTGTTGTTCGGAACTGGAATTGGAATTTAAAACTTATGCCAAAGGCCAAGCTCTGGAACCAATGAAGTCACTCATCGCTGAAAGGGAAATTGAGAGTAAATAGGTTTGAAAGATGTAACAGGAGGAAAACTTCGCAGTTGCATTATGAAGCAATTATTAGGAGAGAATGGAAAGTCATATTGAAAAAAAAAATATGTGCGGAGGTACAGTAAAAGATATGAAAGTGGTTGCAGCTGGGTGCCGAAGGGACGCTGCATAGAACCTAAAGCAATGCCTACAGCGAACCGCGCGAGTTGCAATGAGGGCACTACCGCCCTATGGTATAATAATAAGAAACCACGATCTTGACAAAGACAGGTTGGCGAAGCGCTGAGACAGGGGCGCGTCACGCGGCAGAAATTGCACGCACACCATAATCAGAAGAGCCCACAGGAGCTAGTGCCTCTATGACAGCAGTACTTACACAAGCTGCAGAGAAGGAAGATGACCATATTCCATCTCCCGTTTGTTCCAACGATATCCAATATGTCTTCGAAGCTTTTGACACCGGCGACACCCCCGGACTCGTCGAGTTTAAATATATCTTTGCCACCGTCCTTGGCCTGGCCTTCAGGCGCGGCCTTGACGCTTTTCTCGTGGCTTTCTTCCATCCTCTGTGTTCCCTCTTCATCCATGTTTTTTTTACCTCTGAAGTTATATATCAGCTATATATCAGAGTTCATCTTAAGGAACTTCAAGAAGTGTTTTACCGAATAGCTGAGGCGGTTCTTCGGTTCCTGTAAAAAGTAATTTCAGTCTTAAGGCTTAAATTACATTTTTGAATTATAATTCAATTATGATCATTTAAATACCATATTATCCCCATTTTGAAAACTACATAAAAAGTTATATCTGTCCATTATGTATAATTTCTGCAAAACTATAACGAAGGGAAATATAATGGATTTTAATTAGTAGATGATAATATTAACCAGATACGATAATAGAAACAACATTTGTACAAATAAAAAAAAATATGAAGCACTGCGATAGAACTGTCATCATAATTTTAATAGAATTAAAAATTCTTTTGACCTCACTTGTATGAAACCAATGACTAATCTTCAGAATAATCCTTGAAATGGAATGTCACAAGTTGGAATGACAGCCCTGGTCATCGACTTCGGAATGTCAATCACCTTGTATTAATTTTTATCGAATAGAAAATTCTTTTGACCATATTTGCATGAAGTCAATGACTAATTTACGTTTACCTGAATAATGCGAAATATTGAATGCTACAAGCTGGCCTGTCAATCAACCCATTCAAATTTTTAAAGAATGAACGATTATTTTGACCATATTTACACCAAGTCAGTGACTAATGTACATCATAATACGAAATATGGAATGCC
Source organism: Macrobrachium nipponense (assembly GCF_015104395.2). Taxonomy (NCBI): domain Eukaryota; kingdom Metazoa; phylum Arthropoda; class Malacostraca; order Decapoda; family Palaemonidae; genus Macrobrachium; species Macrobrachium nipponense. The sequence goes on along the minus strand of NC_061109.1, from coordinate 112,149,456 downwards.
ACAACCTTTACGGTCAATCATTCTTCTATAATCTTTAGAGAATAAAAAATTCTTTTGACCACATTTGCACCGTCAGTGACCAATTCACATCATAATCATGAACCACGAAACATTTATCCGAATAATCCGAACTAGGGAATGGCAAATACGGGAGTGACAGCCCAGGTCATCAACTTGGGAGGGAGAGAGGAGTCATTAGCTCGGAGGAAGCGATTTGCCAGGAAAGCTCATTTCCATTTCCTCAGACCATTTCTCCCTCCTCCTCAGATAAGAAATAATGGACGAAAACTAGAGCTGTAGAGATACAACGCATCTTATCGCTGAACCTTCTTCACGCACAAGATATGTGACACAGGAAATAAGTTAAGTATACCTTAGTTTAACCAGATCACTGAGCCGATTAACAGCTTTCCTAGGGCTGGCCCGAAGGATTACATATTTCTACGTGGCTAGGAACCAATTGGTCACCTAGCAACGGGACCTACGGCTTATTGTGGGATCCGAACCACATTATATCGAGAAATAAATTCCTCTGATTCCGCGTTTGCCGGGCCGAGAATCGAACTTCGGACCACCGGATTGTTTGTTTGCTTGTATGGTGCTTTTACGTTGCATGGAACCAGTGGTTATTCAGCAACGGGACCAACGGCTTTACGTGACTTCCGAACCACGTCGAGAGTGAACTTCTATCACCAGAAGTACACATCTCTCGCTCCTCAATGGAATGGCCGAGAATCGAACATGCGACCACCGAGGTGGGACGCCAACACCATACCAACCACGCCACTGAGGCGCTTGGACCACCGGATTGGTGACACAGGGAATAACCTGCCACTAGAAGTTGTAAACAGTAACATTGTAGAAGAGTTTAAAAGAGAGCTAGACAATATCATTAGGGCGCTGTGAATAAACCGCAAAACCTGTTCCCAGAGATAAGTGAGCACACGATGTCTCCTCGGATGGACTAATAAGTCTTTGAGACATCCTAATCCTTGTAACTCTCCACTCTCGGTTGGACTAATAAGTCTTTGAGACATCCTAATCCTTGTAACTCTCCACTCTCGGTTGGACTAATAAGTCTTTGAGACATCCTAATCCTTGTAACTCTCCACTCTCGGTTGGACTAATAAGTCTTTGAGACATCCTAATCCTTGTAACTCTCCATTCTCGGTTGGACTAATAAGTTTTTGAGATATCCTAATCCTTGTAACTCTCCATTCTCGGTTGGACTAATAAGTCTTTGAGATATCCTAATCCTTGTAACTCTCCACTCTCGGTTGTTGGACTAATAAGTCTTTGAGACATCCTAATCCTTGTAACTCTCCACTCTCGGTTGGACTAATAAGTCTTTGAGACATCCTAATCCTTGTAACTCTCCACTCTCGAAGGGTGAGGACGGGAAGCTGAGAATAATATTCTTCATTTTATCACAGACTTAAAATATTTTCATCTTAGATATCATCATCATCTGGAATAGAACATTTCGGCCAAAGTCCAAACGCTGGGAACAATGAGGCCAGCGCTCAAGGGGTAATCGAGAGTAAAGGTTTGATTAGGAGAAAGTGGAAAGTAAGAAGGAAAAAAAGGTAATATGAACGGAGGTACAGCAAAGGGGTTGCAGCCAAGGGACCGGAGGGATGCTGCGATCAGCCTTAGGTAATGTATAAAGTAAACAGCGTGAGAATGTATGGTTTTAATGAGAGAGAGAGAGAGAGATTGATTGATTGTGAGTTACCTGGCGTCACAAATACCAGGGTCACCGACGTCGAAGAGAGAGAGAGAGAGAGAGAGAGAGAGAGAGAGAAAGGAAAACGCGTTTTTATTCACAGACACGCACAGCAATAAATAACCTTACTCAGTTGCCACGGTAACTGTTCCAGTTCTCACGCCAGTGTTTAGTACCATTTTCTTCTTGTAGTTTAACAATTCAGTTTTATTATTTTCCGTTTTCCTAACTTGCTTTTCCGGTCCCTGAACATCGTCATGTCCTGTAGATAAGGTAATTGGATAACACTGACCTTGCGTATAAGGTTATTAGAGTTCTTGGCGGCCAAGGCGAGTGGTCAGGGATGAGTTCGGTGAAAGTGGTTACACTGCATCAACCCTCACTCTCTCTCTCTCTCTCTTTGCTCAGTCACTTTTACAATTAATGTCCGAATAAACAAAGAGGAACGCCTCGACGTGGTACTGCGCCACCCCAGAGGATGAAATGAAACAGATTCACAGTTAAATATATTTACAGGTAAACTTTCTGCTTCTAACACTTTTGTGACGAATTCGATAAAAAAAACTGGTGCATAAAAGCTGACACACATCCACACACACTCTCTTTCTCACGTTTGCCATTGCTGTGACGTGAACAAGTAACCTTTGTTTGCAGAACCTCTGTTGCAGTCACTCTCTCTCTCTCTCTCTCTCTCATTCCTCACACTGAGAAGTGACCTCGCGACAAACTTTCTATTTGAGAAAATGACTCTGCTCTTCTGCTGTCTCTGTCTCCTAGCCGGTATTTTATGAACTTTCCTGTCTGACCCACGCGAGGGATTCTACATCTTCGATATTAATCACAGTTAGAATGACGGTTTTCTATCTGTCGTTGAATAGAATAGTATATAAGGTCGAGGCGAAAGACCTAGCGCTGGGACCTATGGGGTCATTCAACGCTGAAACGGAAATTGACAGGGAAAAGGGCTGAAAGGTGTAGCAGGAAGCAGGAAGGAAATCTCGCAGTTGCACGATGCATCAATTGTTAGAAGATGAAAGCAAGAGAATATGAAAGGAGGTAAAGTAAAAGGAACGAAAGGGATTACAGCTAGGGGCCGAAGGGACGCTATAGAGAACCTTAAGTAATGCCTACAGTGCGCCGCATGGATTGCACGCGTGGCACTACCCCCACTACGGGGATCTGTCGTTTGATTTTATCGGTTCCAGAATATTATAATGAATTTTGCATTTTCACTTAGATGCTCTGGATGAGAGTTCATTTGGATTGTGATAGATAATAATCGCCTTAGTTTTGAGGTGAAATGAAAGGAAATAAATAGAAATGTGAACAATATCATCTTTTTACTTCATGACTCTTTAACTGACTGTGAATTTCCTCTTTACAGAGACAAACACAGATGTGGCAGTAATCAACAGTATTATCAGTGAACAATTTCGCCTGACATGCGATTGTGTCTACACGTGAAACTGATTGTAGAATGTAGCACATTTTGTTTTATTATAAGAACAGGATCTATTTTAGCTCTAAGTGAGGTCTGTAACAGCCAGAGTCAATCGTGTCCACTTTCCCTCTTAAAAGTGGCTCCTGAATTCCTTAACCTCCTCCTTGTTTCTAGACATTTTTAATTTCTTGTTTTCACTTGTTTGTTGTACATGAAATTTGCAAATCAACAAGAAACTTCACCAGCTCAGTTTACCTAAAACTCCATGACCCTACTTCCTCGGAGAGAAGAATTCATGTGTCCTTTGATCAACATCTCGATTTACAAATGAGCCTACAATCGTGTTTGGATTATATGACGGGGATTTGATCAGAACTTTTCTTTCGCATTACCGCCACATGTGCTAATGTAATAACAATTGACGAGATAAACTGAACAACTTTTAAGAACAAATGAAAGCAGTACAGATTTTCAATTAAGGCCAGCGTCTTTAGTTTGCTGTAAAAGAAAATGAAAAAAAATGCGTAGATGCGAATTCAACTGCTTTCCGAAGGAGACTCCAATCACTGTTGAAAATTTTAGGGGCTCAGGGTGTGTTCGGAATCGCAATTCTATTGTATACTATAGTGTATGAACTGCATTTTCCACTTGGATTCAGAATCCAGTTCTTTACCGCTGGTATTCTTAAGAAAAAAAATGGTGGTATTCTTAAAAAAATAAAAAAAATAAAAAATTGTGACCATATAACGTTTTTGAAATTGTTTTTCTAAATATTACAACATTATTTAAATGTTTTCAGTGACGCATCAACTGCATTTTCCATTTGGGTTCAAAAACAAATCCTTTGATGCTGGCATTCTTTCTAGATAAAATGAAAGAGAGAGAGAGAGAGAGAGAGAGAGAGAGAGAGAGAGAGAGAGAGAGAGAGAGAGAGAGAGAGAGAGATGAGAGAGAGAGAGAGAGAGAGAGAGAGAGAGAGAGAGAGGGATAAACCTCAATGCTGTAGAATGCCAGACAAAACAACGTCGAAGAATTCACGTAAATTCCTTCCCACATTTATCAGGGGACACAACTACACAACCGTCACGCTCAGTGCATTCATTCGCCTCCTCTGCCATAATTGACCTATATCACCAGAGGATGTTCCGAGGGGGACTTCAAAAAATCCCTCCGAAAACCAGCCTTAACTCCAAAGAGCTTGTGAACTTGACTGTATATCCGGCAAGGAGACAATAATGCTTTTCCTGTTGTCTGCACTACTGGCCTGTAACTCGGCTATGCGCCAGGTTTGTTTTTATTTATTTTTTCCCCTCCTCTGAAAGGGCAAAGATGTCCTGTGTATTTGAATAGGATAAATATATTATGTGCATTTGAGTAAGTCCTGTCTCTTTGTATTAGGACAAGAATATTCTGTGTATTTGTGTATTCCAGTAAGTTCTATTACTTTGTATTAGGACAAGAATATTCTGTGTATTTGAGTGATTTTCGTTTCTTTGTATTAGGACAAAAATATTCTGTGTATTTGAGTGTTCGAGTAAGTTCTGTTTCTTTGTATTAGGACAACAATATTCTGTGTATTAGTGTATCTGAGTGATTTTCGTTTCTTTGCATTATGGCAAAAATATTATGTTTATTTGTGTGAGTCCTGTTTCTTTGTATTATTAGGACAATAACATTCTGTGTATCTGTGTATTTTAGTGAGTTCCGTTTCCTCAATATCATCTCCATCGTGATAACTGTGTATCCTATAACCACTGACGATGATTTAAAAGAATTTAGGCCTACATGATTATTCTGAAATGAAACCGTGGAAATTTGTGAGCCTTAAAGACGCCCTCGCCATTCTGAGATTATAAAACCAAAAAAGGAAGACGGGAAAGATGAATAAAAGTGCAATTACGAGACTATAAAATTATTAAGTCATTTTCTCCTTAGGGTAATGTGAACTCGTCTAGGATAATGTCAGTCTTTCCGGTTCATATAAATGTTTACGAGTCTTGCTCACGCATGCGCAGCTTCATCGCAAAGTTACGTGAGCCTCAACTGTTCCTTCTCCTGTGAAATGTCCTTGTGAAGTTTTCAGTTTTTTAATGTTTCTCTAAAATAGGAAAAAAGACTCGTATTTTGAGTCAATAAAAAAAATTGAAATCAAAATCAAAATCAACAAAACTGGTATCAAGAATTTAGGCTTAAAGAAGTAAAAATGAAAAGGTACGACGAAAACAATAGTTTCAGGATACTTGACGAAGCCACGTAATGAAAATAATAAGGTCAGATCGTAATTTCCTTAATTTGTTTTTATCTAAAATGAGGAAATGGTTGTATTGAACAGCCTTTTAGAAAATAGAACTTTCAAAGGCGGTTAACTTTGAAGTGTCAGACTGATAAAAAGGCAACATCAGAAACATGAAATACAAAAAAGGAAAAGTATACCAAGAACACATACATATATATAATACAAAAGAGCAATATGTTACAGAAGACCTGGTATCAAAAACAGTAGCAATACAAATAGTAATAAGGATTTTATTAACGGAACGTCAACAATATTAATAATTTCTTCATCAACATCATCTTCTCCACAAACACCTGCGACAAAAAGGGCCTAAGTAATAATAATAATAATAATAATAATAATAATAATAATAATAATAATAATAAAGAAGGAAACTGAAGGAATGATAACAGCGGCACAAGATCAGGCCCTAAGAACCAGATATGTTCAAAGTACGATAGACGGAAATAGCATCTCTCCCATATGTAGGAAGTGCAATACGAAAAATGAAACCATAAACCATATAGCAAGCGAATGTCCGGCACTTGCACAGAACCAGTACAAAAAGAGGCATGATTCAGTGGCAAAAGCCCTCCACTGGAGCCTGTGCAAGAAACATCAGCTACCTTGCAGTAATAAGTGGTACGAGCACCAACCTGAGGGAGTGATAGAAAACGATCAGGCAAAGATCCTCTGGGACTATGGTATCAGAACGGATAGGGTGATACGTGCAAATAGACCAGACGTGACGTTGATTGACAAAGTCAAGAAGAAAGTATCACTCATTGATGTCGCAATACCATGGGACACCAGAGTTGAAGAGAAAGAGAGGGAAAAAATGGATAAGTATCAAGATCTGAAAATAGAAATAAGAAGGACATGGGATATGCCAGTGGAAATCGTACCCATAATCATAGGAGCACTAGGCACGATCCCTGAAAAGGAATCTAGAAAAACTAGACGCTAAGTAGCTCTAGGACTCATGCAGAGTGTGATCCTAGAAACGGGACACATAGTAAGAAAAGTGATGGACTCCAAGGAGGCAGGATGCAACCGGAACCCCACACTATAAATACCACCCAGTCGAATTGGAGGACTGTGATAGAGCAAAAAAAAAAAAAATAATAATAATAATAATGTTAAAACATATCCACAATTATAATTTAAAAATATATTTGGTGGCTCATAGTTTTAATTTAGACCACAGAATCAATTGGAAGGTGCACAAATTATTTTTAAAAGTGACGATTCTCACGTGAGAAGTTTAGTTGAAGGCGCCGCTATAAACATGGGAATATCTTTTGAAGATAATAAGTCGTTTGCTAATGACGACCCTTTTATAAACAGCTTCATTGCCAAGGAATACTTAAAAGATTTTAATCTTAAAACTGACGTTGATCATGTGAACCCTGATGCTCTGCTTCCTCTTCCCCTCTCTCTCCAGATAGCCGACGTCCCTGTGGATGTTTCCGACTATGGCACCTATGCAGTGCAAGCAGGAGCAACTTCACAGGTTCGGAGATCGAGGAGGTTGGCACAACGCACCAGCACTTCGATGATGGGCTGTTATTTTCTCGCCCCGCCAACCTTTTTAGATGCTCTTCGGGAGGAAACTATCCTCATTACATTTTAACGTTACACTAATGAGGAACAACACCGTTCAGGTGTTCGAAAGTCTTTGTTCTCTATTTTTACATAGAAATATATTTTCAATATATAATTGTGGATATTTTTTAACAATTTGTTTTCACGAAACTGAATTTCTTAATAATAATAATAATAATAATAATAATAATAATAATAATAATAATAATAATAATAATAAGAATAAGAAGAAGAAGAAGAAGAAGAAGGATGACTGTGATAGACCGAAAAAAAAAATAATAATAATAACAACAACAACAACAACAGCGAGAAAATCCAGGTGACCGAGTCCAAACTATAAGAATATGACCAACAGCAAGTCCTTTTCCTTAGCAATAAAGAGACGACGTATCACACGAGCGACAAATTATCGCTGCTTCTGATTACGGATCATTTACATATTTCAGTTACGAAACACCAAAGGTCAACGGCTTCGATGACGGTATGTGGGTATGTGGATCTGAACGCCTTACTATTTAGTAAGTTGGCTGTGTGTTTGTTTCAACCGTGCAATGACATGCGACTGAGAATGAAAGACTTGTAAACTTTTGTTGTTGTTTTAATTATTTCTATCATTGAGTTTATCGTCTTTCTTGCGTTGACTTCAACTAGGCAATAACATGCGACTAAGAATGACATTACCAACTGTTGTTGGTTAGTGTTTTATTGTTTCTGTTATTTACTTGTCATACTTTTATTATCATTATTGATATAATTAACAACAATAATAATAAATATTATAATTTTTATTTTTACATAGGGGCAAAGGAAGCTTCTAAGAAACTATTCAAAATCATGAACTTCGCATCACCGCTCATGGCGCATGCGCAAACTGGTCACGTACGCAGCATTGGATGGTTATTACTGTCCCTCTTCTGAACCAACGACCATCACAGGAAGGCTTTTGACGCAAAAGAGCCCGGGTAACTATGAAAATGAACGGGATGTATGGACCGCGAAAACTAGCGTGGAAGGCCCAACGCGAGGAGTGATTTACAAGTGTGAGTCATACCAGAGAGCAAACATAAGGTTGGTTTTTACTGTGATGTTAGATATGGATATCCACATTTAGTTTACGTCAAGGAAAGAAAAATAAAATAAAATAACCAAGAAAGTAGAGAAAGTTCAACAATTCCGATTAGTAACGGTACTTTCAACTCGGAAACAATCGTTGGAGTGAAAGTTTCCTGTGTAAATATTCCACACATTTCAATCTCTCTCTCCTGTTCTCTCCCTGAATAGACTCATCTCTACCCAACTCTCTCTCTCTCTCTCTCTCTCAGTGTGTGTGTGTGTGTGTATATATATATATATATATATATATATATATATATATATATATATATATCCCAATTGCTATATGCTGCTCCCAAACCTTCGATTAGTCTTTGGGTGATAGAAAGTGATTTACAGTCTATCATCATCAGCTGTAAATAAGAGAATTGTGTTAAAGGTGTAAGAATACTACCACCGTAGGTCCTGTGTGTCGTAAAAAGCGACTAAAAGGACAGCTGCTGCCTTGCAGTATTACTTTTTAGTAAAAGGCTAAGCCCACTGCCAATAACTGTGGTTGATGACGGCAAGGTCATGCGGTCGTAAAAACCCCCTTTGCCAAACAATAAACCATGCCTGATGATGCATTTGACAGAAGGCAGCGGAGAAGGCGCATCAGGCAACCGACCCCTTAATGTAAAGATAACGGTGGGAAAGATCATCAGCTGTAACTAATCGTTACTTACTGAATCTCTCCGTATTTGACTAATGGTTAATCGAACGCTGATTGCCATTGCTCCAATGTGTGATCGTTTTCTCATCTTTCTAAGGTACGAGCTGATTTCGATAGACAGACTGTTAGACAGACATACAGACAGATGGTGTAAGGGCTAAGGGATAAGAAGGGAGGAATAGCTGGCTATGACTCACACACACACACACACACGTACACACGCAGACATCAACTCGGTTAACCGCAAAGTCAGATTTTAATGACCGTTTCCTATTAGCTGATGAGGGCAGGATCTCTTCAGCTAAGATGCGCCAGTTACAACCATAGAAACAGCCACAGGAAGAAGGCTCCATACTTCGTATGTCAGTGTAGGTTAGGATAAGTAAGGTTAGATTATGTTATGAAAGACTGTCAAAAAATACAAAAATCAGTTAGAAAACCAATGGAATGAAATTTTACCACACTGAATTAAAGCGCATGTGATCCGAGGATATTAAGGAATTGGAGTTGGAATATAACGTTTAGGACAAAGGCTAAGTGCTAACACCTATGAGGTCATTCAGCACTGAAAGGGAAATTGAGAGTGAAGAAGGTCTTAAAGGTGTAACAGGAGGACAATCTCGCAGTTGCACTATGAAACAATTGTTAGGAGTGTGAAAAGTAAACGGGGAAGAAAGCGAATATAAATGGAGGTATAGTAAAAGGAATGAAGGTGGGTGCAACTAGGGTCCGAAGGAATACTGCAAGGAACTTTAAGTAATGCTTACAGTGCACTGTGTTGGGAGCACTGATGGCACCAACCTCCCTTGCCGCCATAGATAATCAAGTTCATGCTCTTTCTCCAGTCTCCGTAGTTCCTCGCGGGGCTAGTGGTTTTCGCGCTCGGCTGCCAATCCGGTGGTACGAAGTTCGACTCCCTGCTCGGCCAAAGCGGAATCAGGGGAATTTATTTTTGGTGATAGAAATTCATTTCTCGATATAGTGTGGTTCGGATGCCACAATAAGCTGTAGGTCCCGTTGCTGGGCTACCAATTGGTTCCTAGCCACGTAAAAAATATCTAATCATTCGGGCCAGCCCTGAGAGAGCTGTTAATCAGCTCTCCTAGGGCCATTACTTAAACCTGTCGATTTATTTAACTTTCTCGCAGTTTCCATAATTGTCCTTGACTCTTTTCATTACATACTCAATGGCCAGCTTCTCTGCGAACGGTTTCAATACTTTCTGAACGCAATGATTATATCATAATGTCAAATACGAAACAGTATCATGAAATGACGACAAATGAAGTTTACTGAATGTCCCAGCTGGGGTTCCGCAAGGATTAGTTATATCCTTAATCTGCCTCAATTTATCACATGCTCATAATCCAAGGCAGAGTCGATCAATAAAATTTTATTTGTTGCGCCTGAATATGTCAGTACTTTTAAAGTAAATAATGACTTTACAACCTGACTCAAATGCCAGCATGATAACGGACTCCTCCGACTTCCCGAAGCACAGAATACTCAATCTCAAACTTTTCTAGAATGAAGTTTTGTCACACACACCATAAAATTTCTTTATCCACAAACGACATTTAATGTCAAATCCAATCAACCTCGGGATAACATACACTGAGGGGGAATTGATAAGTAACAGGTGATCCGTCACCAGAGGGATTCGAACTCGGCTGTCAAGAGGTATAAGTTAAGACGCACATTAGCACATATGCCTGTCGAAGATTTGAATTTAAAATTGATACACACACACACAAATATATGTCTATATATATATATATAGCCTATATATATAATTATATATATATATATATATATTATATAGATATAATATAATTATCTATATATGATACCCCCAACTGGATAACCCCCCGCTTAGCTTCTCGAATTCTTAACAATTTTGGGATGTTTGTCGCTACAAAGCCTGAGATTCAAATCCAAGAAAATGAAGCGTATTCTTGCATGTGGATCTAAGGCTTTATGGTGACAAGCGTACATAAATTCTATATATGTATATATATATATATACATATAATATATATATATATATATATCATATATATATATATATATTATATATATATATAACGATACCACGGGAAATGATAGTCAGGAATCCAAGCGCTTTCGTCTTTATTCAGACATCGTCAAGGAGCTACTAAGTACAATCGGAGAGGAAGGCCTCAGGTACAAACAAGATCAGGAATACCAGATGGTTAATTATCAAAAGGGTAAAAATTAAAAGGGATAATCTAGGATTATCGGATATCACACGGTCACAAACTTAAACAGATTCTGACCCTAACCGAAATTACAAAGTATCTTTACAGTCCAAAGATACTTTGTAATTTCGGTTAGGGTCAGAATCTGTTTAAGTTTGTGACCGTGTGATATCCGATAATCCTGGATTATCCCTTTTAATTTTTACCCTTTTGATAATTAACCATCTGGTATTCCTGATCTTGTTTGTACCTGAGGCCTTCCTCTCCGATTGTACTTTAGTAGCTCCTTGACGATGTCTGAATAAAGACGAAAGCGCTTGGATTCCTGACTATCATTTCCCGTGGTATTCGCTTATTTATGAAGTCACGTGCATCTACTGTGATTTTTTAAGCATATATATATATATATATATATATGTGTGTGTGTGTGTGTGTGTGTGTGTGTGTGTGTATTACTTGAGCTAAAGAAATCTCTAAAAAAGTTTTCTTCCGCTTAGAAGTATACTGCAGAAAGCAATGAAAATCTAATTTCTACCGTTTTACAGCATTCACACCTCAGTTATTGCGGTCTTATCATAATGTAGTAGGTCAAGAATAAATATTTAGGACTAACCACGACGTGTTGCTTATCGTCTGCTAATCGTGTAGACAACGTGTCTGGTGATGCCATTCACTTGCTAATATCTAAGATAGCACTGATATACTTGCCAATCCAAATATTTCATTTATTTATTTGTTTTTGTCTATTTGTGTTCTTGTAGAACTTCACTCAATTTTATTGCCGCTTTACTTATCCAACAGCATGGCTACGTTGTTGAGTCCCCATTCTCATTTGCATACCTACTGACGTAAATAAATGACGTGCCCAAGGTCAATATGGGAGACGTGTTAGGTCACTTCACTTGGAATTTCCATCACTGTGAATACTGGAAATAATAGTTTAAATGCAATTCTTTGAATTTGCTCAGTAAATTACAGAATCAGAAATGTCTATTTTTAAATGCCTATCTGTTTGGCGTAATATGTTGACACAAATCACAAATGTAACTCGTGAAGAAGTGGTAAAAGATTCTGAAAGTCTGAGCTAGAAATGTTTGAAAGGGGTAGCAGGAGGAAAATCTCGCAGTGTCACTATGAAACAAGTAAGATGGAAGAAAAAACATGAACAGAAGTACAGAGAAAAAAAAAAAAGAATGAAAGGGGTTGCAACTATAGTAGATTCACATGAACTGTGCATCCAATGTCTAGGTAGGCCAGTCCCTTACTACGCTCCTGATTGGCTGTTGATAAGCCAATCACGGGGCTGGGAACCCAGTCTCTCTCTCGAGAGTTCCCATAGGCAGGAAGTATGTTCCACTTCTCCTGAAAGACGTATCCCTCAAGGGAGGTGGAACATATATCCTGCCTATGTGAACTCTCTCGAGAGAGACAGAGTTTCCAGCCCTGTGATTGGCTTCTCAACAGTCAATCAGGAGCGTCGTAAGTACTGGCCTAGACGTCAAATGCACGGTTGTAGTGAATCTACTATAGGAGAGGAGAGGGCGCTGCAAAGAACCTCAAGTAATGCTTACAGAGCATCACGTGATGCCACTAACCCTCTACAAAAAAGAAAAAAAAAAAAGCTAGACAGAACATATCTCTCCCAATACGACGAGATTAAACGCTAGATTTATTGCAGCGCGTCTAAATCAAGTTCATTGGGGATACCTTGTTGCGACTGTCACTTTGCTCTATAAGATTTATCACCGATAGCGCAGTAGCGGTGTTCCTAACACACTTTTCATAAGAAGAATGCGATATATATCTTAACAATATGAAAATGATAATAATAACCCAATCATATAAAAACAATGCGTATCAGTGATTTTTTTTTCCTGTATGTGGTACAGACCAAGGTTTAGGGAATACAGCTACAAGCAACGAATTTCAATTTCAAACATCACTAAATCTAAAATACTACAAGGCCAAACAACATAATGTCGACGAGACATCGCAAGCACGAATCAGCCGCACACATATTTAAAAACAAAGCCAAAATCGTCCGTTGAACCATGAGCCGAAATATGCTATTTTACTGATGGAACACTAGTGCCGCTCTCAAACGAGAGCACGCAACATACAAGAAAAAGCATTATGATGAGTAAGTCATTATATCTCCTCGCATTCGACGCGAGTAGAAAAGTGAAAACATCAGTAGTAGGTAGAGCAAAACAAAGAAACTTGTTACAAAGGAATAGAAAGTTGATCAAATCTTATTCTTCACAAATTAGATGAAGTACTTTCCACAGAAAAAAAAAATACTTTTCTTGGAAAGACAGCACTGCCATTTCCAGTAATATAATGATATTGAAAGAGAGAGAGAGAGAGAGAGAGAGAGAGAGAGAGAGAGAGAGAGAGAGAACAATGTAAACTAAAACGAGAGCGTGTATGTGTTTGTAATCTGCTAATGTCCCCCGTATGCTAGCCTACCTTCCTCCAAGAACGGCCTTATGAACCACACCCCCTGGGGCACGACTGTGGAAGAGGCGGGCCGGTAAAATCCCCATGAGAGCAGCTCTTGAGAGCTCAACATACACGCAAGAAATTTTCATCCACTGCGAACCACCTGCTGCTCTAAGTTGAGTGGTCGAGTAAGCACGAGAACTTTATTCATTTGTTACTAAAGGTCTTTAGACGCATATATAGGATATACTCAGACGTAAGATTCAGTTATTCATTCACTTTCAACGCATTGCAGTGGCAGAAGAATTTTTGACACCCCAGCGAGAGAGACGAGTAATCATTCCTACTCAGTCCGACGCAATGGCGATGTGGAACGACGGAACCGTTAACACTGGACTTCTCCACGACACGGGATTCACTCAGGTGACCCACAACAACGCACATGAAAACTCACCACGTCTCTCTTCTTGTTTATGTCAGGTTCCAGGCAATTCAGCGACTGAGGGACCGTTCGCGAAGGTACCTGTGAGTTAAATGACGCCCTCAATGAGTATCCAACTTAATCCAAGGTCCAAATGGTACATCCTGTGTGACGTTTATCCGAGGAAACAATCTGATTGGCGGTTAAAGAGTGACGTCACGGTTCAACTGTGGTTATCGTGAATCCCAGCTTTCAGGCTCCTGGAGACTGGTTTGTTCATTTGTTTAATTTAATATTTTTTCCTTTAATTTCTTTTAGTGAATGGAATTCATTTGGTGTTCGGATTATGCACAATCATCCTTGCTTCTGATGAGTCATCGAAAGAATATTAAAACGGGTTTTCCCGTCAATATGCTTTCCCTGAGGTATTGCAATGGATTACTGAATAAATTATACGCATAATTTATTCATGTATGTAAAATGATGAATTAATGTATTGACAATTCTGTCATAAAATTTGGAATGAAATTCCTGCAAATTCATATACTAACAAATACTCACCTATTTATATATTAACAAGATGCTCATGCATCGAGAAGTATTTACTTCATGATCCTAGAAGGCCAGGGGGCCTATTCCACGTATTTTATGTCACTAGTTAAGTAAAATGATTAAATCTGCTTCTTAGAAGGTTTAATTCATCCTATCACGAAGGCATGTGGCGGCTATACAGCCCATTTTTGGATGGTATAATCAGCCAAGGCCTCCAGGTTGGATTATTACAGATGACGGGTTGCTGTACTTCTCTGACCCGCGGATGAATTTATGACATAAAAATCAACTAGACTCAACAAACCATGACCAACCCCTTCAAGAATAACAATCACACGCTCTCATAAACATACACAAAAGGTACTTCCACTAAGCGGATGTCTATTTAGTACAGTCAGATGACATTGTCATGTTACTCTAGCCCTCTATGGTATGAAGGCGGCGTTAGGGGGTGGGACGGGGTAGAGAAGGATAAAAGGAGCTTTTCCCACGATGGTACACCAAAGCTATATCTGCTGAGAATTCACCCCATAGGTGCCGAAGGAAATGACTATTGGTTCATAATTTATGTGGAAAACAGCCAAAGTTCCATCTGGTTCACGACCTTTGACTGCTTTCAATTAAGAGAGAGACAGCAAAGAGCCAGTCGCCGAGAGAAGCTAGAGCAGCCATCCTCAACCGGGGTCCAGCGGAACCTTATAGGGTTCCGTGAACGATCGGCGGGGGTTCCGTGAGAATTCATGTTTTATTTAATTTTTTTTATTTGTTATTTACAAGTATATATTTTTCTATCTTTCTTCGTTAAACATGGCGTCAGAAATCGTAGTCCTATAATTTATTTTATCGTAACAGCGAGATTTTTTTTCCTCGGTTTTACAAAAGGTAATTATTACAAATGCTTATATATATTATATATATATATATATATATATATATATATATATATATATATAATATATATATATATAGGGGTTCCTTGGGATGAGAAAAATTGTGTCTCAGAAGTTACTCAAAGTGCCAAAGGTTGAGAGCCACTGAGCGAGAGAAGGATATAGGTGGGGTGTAAAAGGAAAATGCATGATAGGATAGACCCAAGAACGGGGCAGACTCTTCTGCTGTTTCAGTGACCACCTAAGACATTTATATTTTTGCAATCACTGAGGGAATCTTAAAATGTTTCACGAATCTGTTTAGGTGATAAATATGAAGATCCTTTCCTCTCGTCATTGATCTCTAGTGAGTATTTTCTGGGGTCACTGACATTTGTGAGTTGAATACACCGGAAAGGGAGAGCACATGCAATTTGATTAATGCCAAACATAGAAATCAACGCTGTTGCACTTGTTTGCGACGGGTATGTGGTTACAGCTGTTTGAACACATGTGATGATCGGTATACTAAGCTTTTCATTTACTTTCTTCAAATGCTAAAGTGGTCCTGCTCCCTTAGCTATCCGTGCAACTACGGATCTCCCAGATCTTCTTAGGCTGAAATGCGGAAGCCAGCCACAGACCTTAATGTGACATTCGTTTGGAAGATGGACAATAACACCCTTTCCATCCTACCGAGGAAGGTGAGTTACGCTCATACCATGAGCAGTAACGATTGTTATGGCGTAATCTCTTTTCTTAGGTTAAGTATTTTCACTTCTCTGCGTGTGACTGAATACATTTCATTAATCTACTTTGGAAGGCATGGCTGCATTTCTATGCAAGTGCTGACAATACGGGTAGGCCTAATAATTTGCCTATACTACCAAAAGGCCGAAAAAATATGGAGTGATATTGTGCGAGATTGATTCTAATGCATCCTGATAAAAAAGTAATGTCTGAATTAAACTCTCTCAAATGGAAGACATGTTAGCTATACTAATTATTATTATTAGCAGTAATAGTAGATGATAGTTTATCATGATCAAAATCAAAACTGACTTAAAACGATCCTCACTGATGCTGGAACACGAATGACTGACTTGTCATAATGGACTAGAATCTTCAGTGTCAATTAATAGTATCTTGATATATGACAGCTGAGGATGCATGAAAAATCCCACAATGACAGGAAAAATAAACGACAAAAACACATTGAGACACATTTAGAAGAGAATTTGTCAAGCAGAAGAATAAGTTCCCTTTGTTCTCAGTGTTCCTGCCGACGGTGCTTGACGGTAACCGGATCATTTTTCTCCTTAAATAAATAAGAAAATAAATAAATATACTCGGAATGTTTTCACACTGTAATAGTGTCCATTTATTTCACCATTTCTAGCTTAGTTTATCCACAAGATTTTAGTTGATCATGTTATTCTCACTTTTTTCACACTGAAATTTTACTGTCGAAGTACAAAGGAATTTTTCAAATGCTTTCGAGACGTCGGCAGCAACAAAACAACAAACACCTACTTTAGCTCATCCTTTAGGCCTAAGCCTACTTGTACCGCCTGTAACTGATTAATACCACAAAGACATCGTAGTAGCTCTACATGACGGCATGTTGTTTATAAACCCACGCAAGTCCTTGCTTCGTCCATCGCCGTCAGTTACGCAATACAGAGCGACATAGTAAAATTGGAATAACTTTTGAATTATCGAAATCTTATCTAATGCTTCAACGGTATTTCGAGTGTGCCATCGATTGTTTTACTGACGACAGAGCTGATTGGCGTCCTCAAGGGTCGTTTTTGGTACCTTCTTTGTTTCGCTCCTTTATCCTGGGAACGAGGTAGGCCCCAAGGGATCGTTTTTCCATGAAATAGGTTTCCTCGTATTTGGTTCCTGCATGGTTTCCTGTTCCTTTGGCTAGCATAGTTCAGAGTTCTTCCTTGACGCCACTTTTTAGTTTTCTATAAAAGAGAACTATCGGGATTGCTTTGTCTGTCCGTTCGCACTTTTTCTGTTCGCCCTCAGATGTTATAACTACCGAGGCTAGAGGGTTGCAAATCGGTATCTTGATCATCCACCCTCCAATCATCAAACATACCAAATTTCAAACCACTAGCCCCAGTAGTTTTTATTTTAATTAAGTTTAAGGTTAGCTATGGATCGTGCAAGCCACCGACGCATCTTTACTTGACCGCATTTGGGGAGCAAGTGATAGCTGCCCGGTCTTGGCTAAGAGTTTATACTGCAGCACTCACAGTTTCATACAGCATTATACTGTACAGAAAACTCGATTACGCCAAGACACCTCGGCGTATATTTTACTTGCTTCTTCACTGATACTAAATCTTTTTCCCTTCCCAGGAACAAGAACATGGAGGAGTCAGTTGGAAAGAAAATTGGTCTTCATCCCTGCTTCCTGATTTATGGTTTCTGTTCCTGTAACTGGTGTACTTCTTGGTTCCTTACTGACTCACCATTTGTTTCTTATCTCTACCAAAGCTCTTTCCTTCGTAAGAAACGGGAACCTTAAACAATCAGAAGAAAAGGTAAGAGTTTTATTGGTTTCTGTACCTAGTCTCTGGTTCCCTGTTGTTCATTCCTTACGCAACAGATACCTTCGTCAGCACATTGTGCTTCTGGAAGATAAGAACAAACCATATCGCCTCATATTTGATCCCTACGACTTATCATTCCCTATTACACGGCACTATTATTCTGAGCTTTTATTTTTAGTTGTTTCTTACTACTGTCACTTACTTTTCACTTCTGGTGTACTTATATTTTGTAATATATTAGTAAATAAACATACATTCCTTCCCTCGGCTCATTATTTGCTGAAATCAGCGACACCAAAGGGTATGATAAGCAATAACGAAGCAACAAAGAAATCAAGCATTTATTTGTCGAAGTATAGAACAGAAGAGGAAATTCTGAAGGGCAAAACGATTATTGACAAACAATACTCCGATCAATCATTTGCAATTTGCCTCGGCGTCTTCTTCCAATACACTTCCGTTCTCCCTCGGGTTGTTGTCTTTCTGCTCCTTGTCTGGCTCGAAGTAATTTCCCGTCTCCTTCAGATTGCTGTCGCTGTTTTCGACAGGAAGTTGCTCCTCCTCCGTCAGCATCGTCCCTCCTGTCTCCGGCAGGAGAAAAGCGAGACCCGCAGCCGAGAGTGACATCAGAGCGAACACGGCGGATGGGGCCCAGTTCAAGACGTTGCCCTTGAGGAAGCATTAAAGGTCTTGAGTCTCTCTCTCTCTCTCTCTCTCTCTCTCTCTCTCTCTCTCTCTCTCTCTTTGTTTAAATAAACACGCACACGCACACACACACAAGTAGGGAAATGCGAGTTCAAGTTACCTAGGTAATGTGGACGAAACTTACTTCCTGTTAGATTTTTCTTGCGTCTATGCGTTTCCGGGTGTAGGGGGTGTCTATCTACTGATTTATACCTATTTATATGTATTTCAGTAATTACATGGTAAAGCAAGACATTATCTCTGCAAACATCTAGTAACTGGGAGTAGTATCATTGTATTTCAACCAAATTTAATCTCTGACTCTCTGTATGACAAAAATAAAAAGATATCTGATAGCAAAACCTGGCTTTGTAGCACCGTTATCTGCAAATCTTGTAATGTTTTCTAGAGCCACCTACATTTTAGGCCTACGAGAAACAAACTGCGCAAGAGCAGTTCATTTCTTTAGGC
This sequence comes from Macrobrachium nipponense, assembly GCF_015104395.2. Classification (NCBI taxonomy): domain Eukaryota; kingdom Metazoa; phylum Arthropoda; class Malacostraca; order Decapoda; family Palaemonidae; genus Macrobrachium; species Macrobrachium nipponense. Next base: position 112,130,419 of record NC_061109.1, on the reverse strand, counting down.
CACGACAAATGAATCTAGTAGTGACAACAAAAAGAGAAAAATAATAACAACAGTAACATCAAAAGTTTCCCAAAGTAGAAGAAAGGGAAGGTATAGTCCAGAAATAAGAGATATATATCATGATAGTAGTAGTAGTAGTAGTAGTAACTGTAGTAGCATCACAACTGACGGGAGAAGGAGAAGAAAAAGAAGACCAAAGCTTTACCAGGATGTCGTTGATATACGGCGAGATCATGCTGCCCACTCGAGCAATCATACTGGATTCCCCAACTGCCAGCGATCTATATTTAATGGGGAAGAGTTCGGCTGTGAACACGTAGCTCAGATGAAACGCAGCCGTGATGGCAGACTTTCCAGTCAGCGACAGAAACATCAACACTCCGACTGGAACTGCAACAGAAATGTCGTTGTGAAAAGACAGAATTTTTTATCTTTCAACGGCCTATTTTCGTACATATTTCTACAATGAATATGCCTGAAAAACTATCACACTTCTTAGCTCTGGAAGTACTGTAATCAGCAACTAAACTAGCTGAGTTAAATATATATAATATATATATATATATATATATATATATATATATATAATATATATATATATATATCTTCCTAATGAACATCACATGCTTTGGAAGCTTAAATTTCAAGTCAATGGCTAATGTGGGCTTGTTCCATATTAATAGGTTTCATCTTCTGGAAAATAATAATAATTATGATAATAATACCCTTTCCGTCAAAATTGTGACATTATAAGAAGGGACTGAAACGGCAAATCCTAAGCCTATATATATCACTTCGGACTTGGATGGAGACCATTGGTTCTAGCGATTGTGCATAGTTACGCATTGTATTGTGCATCATAAGTTACAACAGACTTAATTTTAAGTTGTCCAGAATTATTTTGTCAATATAGGAGGCATTTCATTTTAATGGGATCTGGAAATATAATGTGTTCCAAAAAAACCCAATGCCATGGCCGTTAGATGAGGTACTCAAGTTGCTCGCACACCAAGGACAGTGATGTTCGATGATACCCCTTATTCCCTAATTCATTCCATCGTATATTAGTTTAATCCTTACCGGTTTCCATAGCAACGAGGAGGATAGCAATAATGGAGACAGTAGTGGCACATACAATGTACAGAGCAATCAAGGAGACCCTCCTCCCCAGGTAGACGATCGCTGGCCACAAGAGCAGATAAGACGGAACTTCAACCAATCCTCCCAGGAATATGTAGAGGTAAGGATCAGTGCTAGAAATGAAACGACAAACAGATGAGTTACCAACGTGCCAGAGAATTGGAGGCTGAAATACACTGAAACGTCTTAGCACAAAATAGGCCTAAATTTGTAATTGATAAAACCAGGAAGAAAAATCAAAATTGAACTAAATATGGACAAAGCAACTGTTATTCCTTTATACCTGAGGTTTGTAGAGTTGAGAGACACACCGTAGTAAACCATAGACACAGCGAACCAACAGAAGAAACAGAGCAGAATCCTGTTCCTCAGGGTAGGCGTGAGCACCAGTACGAAGATGTGTCGGACTTTACCCCATAGTTGACGTCCGAAACTCTGGGGGGGTTTTCCGCCTCTCTAAAAAGAATGTTTTAAAGTTACATTGAAATGAGTATCTTTTTATAATAATTCTAAAAATTATGTTCCAAACGTACTCTAAAAAAAAATCAATTAGGTTGATGGTTAGGCCCTTTGTGCAAATCATGATAGCAATACAAACGTACGAAAGTTAATCGTGAGCATTGTTGGTTGTGAATATAGCAACTCCCTTCTAATCCTTTCTTTCCGCAGACAGCCTTTACCTGCGCCTTTGCCCTTGGCGCCAAGCCAGAATCCTTCGCTATAGCTTTCAAAGACACCAAGAGAGCGTCCGACGGAGGCAGAGGACGACGATTGACTTTGGCAGCCCAAGAGAGCACCTTCAGGGCTTCTTCGTAACGCCCCTGCGATAACAGCCACCGGGGAGACTCCGGAAGGAACCTGGAAAAGAAAGAATATGTTAGAAAACTTTCAAACAGTTGTCCTGTCCAGATATACGATTGTGTTTTCAAGATGATGAGCAGAACAGGGTGATGGAGCAAGGAGTGCCATTGAGTCTAGGAGTATGAACAAGTGACGTAGCTAGTTTAGAGTTATTCTAAATATCCTATTTACTTCCTTGTTTAAGGTACCAAGTAGTGCTGGAGCTACAGTGAATTAGATAAGCATATAGTAAGGGCATGAAATCAACGACGTTTATAGACCCAGATACCAATTAAATCACCGACTGAAACTCAGGGACGAAGACTTGCCAGAAGTACAAGACGAGCGGGAGGAGCGGGAGGGCATAGGCAGCCTGCAACCACCTCCAAGGTCTGACAAAATAGGCGATTCCCGGCACCACCATGAACCCGATGGCGAAGGGAACGACGAACAAACTCCCTACAGAGCAACGCTGGCGCGGGGAACACAATTCCATCACTGCAGAGGTTGCGGAAGGAATAGAATGGAAAGTCATTGATTCACGTTTGAACATGCAGGTGATTGCATCTATTTATCCATCCATTTTTCAGTTATTTTCTTCCAGGTTGGTCATTCAATACCTCCCAGCTCATGTTACCAATGTGAATATAAAAAAATAATAAATGGTAGTTTAGAGACGTGAACTCAACAGGGAATAACTTGACATCAGAGGCAGGGATTTGATAGGGAAATTCTTTGCATTAGAGGCACGAATTATATAGGAAATAACTTGACTTTAGAGGCATGAATTAAATAGCAAACAACCTGAATTTAGAGGCATGATTTAAACAGGAAACGGCTTAACTGACCTGTCAATAATACAGAGTAAGTGGAGGTAATTCTTACTCGATCATTTCTCATTTGTTAATGACAAAAATTAAAAAGACGTTTCCCATTAATATATTACTAATACTTTTACAGCATAGTCTTTCACGCATGTCTAGTTCTCTGTAGCCTACCGATTTCCTCAGGATACGAACCTTTCTATGGAAAATTTTCATAGTGCACCAAGGAACTTCCAGGTTCGAAAGAAAGACCGTTTGACCTAAAGCCCCCGGACCAAAAATGGCCAATTTTACTTTTGGGGTGACCAACTTCAGGTTTAAACAATATGTAAACACCTTTATAATGCAAAATAGCGTAATGAACCCAGTAAAATTTCTAGTCTGAATTTTATATTTTGAATTAATTTTAATCGTAATTATCCAGTTTATTCTGATCTCGTTTCATAACAGAATTTTGTCTGAATTTATTTCTATGCAATAATAACAATAATAATAATTTAAAATTTTTATAACGAAAGCATCTTAATGTGCTGAAATGATCACCTGAATAATTGCTGATTGAAAAAAAAAACTACAACTCGAAAAAATAAGCATTCAATGTTCAACTACAAAATCTACGAATCCTGGAGTATATGTGCTTTGAAACAGGACATCAGTTTGAGTTTCATCTTACCATTAACGAAGTTCCCGACGTACAAGCTCATGCTGAAGATACTCAACAAAGTTTTCAGAAGAACGTACAGCTGGAAATCAGGCGCAAGAACCAGACCCCAGCTGCAAACGATGAAGAAGACGGAGCAGATCAGGACTACTCTCCGGCGGCCAAACCTGAATGAGCAAGAAGAAGGGTTTGTTTACGATGAAGAAGAGAAGAAAAGTAGCGTTTATTTACAGTCTGAAAGAGGGGAAGGAGAAGTATGGTTAACATCGTCAGTGAAAGAAAGATTCCCTCGCTTTCAATGTGAATTTTGGAGGAGGAAATGAGTATATATATGCAGACGGCCGCGCAAAGATATCGACTATTTGTAGTAAAATTCTTTGACTGAAGAATATAGAAACGGGTGTATATAATGCAGTACAAATGACATATCTTGAGACAGTTACCGAGATAACGAAAATGCAACCATCTTTTGTTTATATGTTTGCTTTCGTCCTCGAGGGGTTGGTACTAAACACGGCGTCCCTTGGAGATGCAAGTAGACACAAACCAAAAATGGTAAATCTCTCATTACCTCGGTGAATTTCTCAAATTATCTTACCCCTACTGTGTTGTATACTCCCATTGCTATGCTGCGTAGTCAAAAAATTATATCAATAAACGATATCTTCGTACAGATGTTTCCTTTACAAAAATTTACAGAAGAAATGTTTATTGACACCGCTAGCTTATCACACAAATCTCATCACTGTTTGTGATGCTCCGTTGGTTTTATTCGTAGTCAGAAGCTATATTTTTAATAGACTCAGTTTTTAGTTGTGCTTACTTATTCACTTAATTTCCATAATAAGGAAAAAAAAACGTATTATCTAGCCAATTTCGGAATGATGGAAGAAAGAGAATATGAACGGAGGAACAGTAAAACGAATGAAGTGAGTTGCAAAGAACGTCAAGTAGCCTAATGCCTACAGGTCTGCGCATAAGGTGCACTGACAGCATTAACCCCCTACAGCGTTATATACTTATATGCCCATGTACCAATATAAACAGACAAATGTATAAAAAGAAATCGAGAAAATCTAACAAGTATACTTAACAGATCAAGCAAGTAGCCGGAGATTCCAGACCCGATGAGTAATCCAATATGGCTGACGGACTGGGTCGTCGCATAGAGGGGCAGGCGCTCGCAAACGAGATCCCACTGAGCGGTGATAATAGTAATAATAAAAAATAATGTTGATGGTAAAACTATCTATCGTGAACAATTATGACAGCTTCTATAATCGCTACAAAAAAAGGATGGTGATCATATCATTTATCAGTAACACAAATATAATAATAATGCCTGTCAAATATAAATTATTAAATAATTCTAGTACTAAAACCATATTTATTGTTATCATTACGCTGCCAATGATACACAAGAGATAATTAGTAAAGATGACAATAACAGATTAAGCAAGAGGCTTGTTCCACTTCTTGCACTCTTAGGCGGAAACCGATTCTATTTCATCCGTGACCCAAACTGCATCTTCACGATTTTGAAGTTTAGGCAACTCTAAAATATAAGCTGGTAAATATTCTTAAAGACGATGAAATTTGTATTATAAATTACTTGGGAAGATCTGAAATGTAATCAGATTAAGGTGTCAACCATTACCTCATAAAAAAACATGTCAAAGTTGTAAGTGATTTCAACCATATATGAAACTGGAAGTCCATATTTTCAAGTATTTCATCTAGTATATACCTATATATGCAATGACATTTATAGAAGAAAAGGTCCAGTTTTGGGAAAAAAAAACCCTTCCCCCCCACCACCCCAATAAAAAGAAAAATCTCCAGCGATTCCATTTTGCCAGGATTTCTCTAATACCGACCTTTTAAGAATTTAGCATATATATCTTGCATAAGGAATATATGTAGAAAATAAAAGTTGATAATATACCTCAGTAATGTGTTCTTTTTTAACCCTCAGACAATACATAGACAAAAGGATGTTGGTCTTAAAAAGGCCCAGTGAAACGATTGTAAAATATACTTCGTTGACAGCCATGGGTCATTAAAAAGAATAATCAAGTATAACCTACCTCTGTAACAAGCGTAGAGACGTATTGTGTGAAATTAAAATCTCTGATGAAGCAGTGATAAGGTTCTCCCCCGCCCCGAGACAAGAGGTGTCTGTTGGCCAAAGAGGCTTCGTAGCCTAGATTCACAGCCATGGCGTAGTCATAGTCGTACATCAAACAGTTCTCGTGGTCGTCGGAATTTGGTCTGGTCATGAGGAACAGCGAGATTTACTTCTTGGTATAATTTCTTTGAAATCTTGGAATATGTGAGAGACTTTGGTAGACAGACAGACTGATAATTTTTTCTTTCGTGTTCAAAAAGAAAAGAAGTAACCAAAACAGGCACTAAACTTACTTTCACATGCAAATTTGATTTATAAATATAACGATAAACAAAACGTATCAATGAATATAAAGGTCACGCCAGTATGTAAATATTCCTATCTTTATATGAAGTAAAAAAAAGAGATATACTTTTTAGGTATTGCCAGAGCTATAACTTGCTGTTGAGTCCAATTGGCGTGCATGAGGGTTTCCACTCGACACCAGTGATCTGGGGTTGCCCCGATGAGCTGATAACTGACGACGTTCATTGGCATCGTAAAAGCAGCTACAAATACATCATACGTTAGGTTGATAAGTGGAATGACAGAGCCAGTCTCGCAGCTAAGGGAAAGACTACTAGCCAAGTTAACCCAGTGTAAGGACGAAATAAGAACAGACAATTGAAACACAATGCGGGTTTCAACTGATTGTTTACATGAAGAACAATACTCATCGAATCATATGTACAATACAGCAACATCTTTGAAATAATGATTTAACTCACAATAACAACAGAGAATGAACACCAGGATGTTCCATGCACCAGAAGTTCCGATTATCTCCAAGACGTCTTCGAAGGTGTTCACACCGGCAACTGCTCCTGTTTCAGTGAGGTGAAATTCTTTAAGGGGAATCGCTACTTCCCCAGTTGTTTTAGTGGATGAACCATTTTGGTTCTTCTTCTCCGGCGAATCCTCCTCTTTATCCATCACAAGGGAATCCTAATATAAGAAAAAATTAGCCCTTATTTACTTGAATGCTATTAATTCTCAATTGTAGAAAAGTAATCCTCCGATTAATTAGGCAACCAATTGATAGTAAAAATGATATGCTTTTGGACAACTTGTCTCATAAAAGCTGAATTCAGATCAAATGGAACCGTATTGATTCTCTTGATATTAAAGTTTTTTATTTATTTTTTCTTTTTTTTTCCGGGGAATGTTGTTATATCAAGTTGTGGGTATTTTTAGCGTTCGTGACAAATAGTAATTTCTGCATTGAAAATTACTGTGGTACGAGAAACTGCTAAGCAACCCAGGATATTTCTAATGTTAGTCCTAACTAACTTTTGGGTTTTAGCTTAATTAATTAAGTTCTCTCAATCTGTTGGTATTATTGGTATATGACACCCACAGAGTACCATACAACACAACTCAAAGAAGCTTCCAAATATGTTTTTATAAAGAATGATAAAAAAATATCATGCATCATTGGTTTCTATCCGTATCTCTGTGATTTTATTTAACATTGTATTCCTTAGAATATTTTTCTTTATTTAATGTAAACTTCAAATAAAATTGCTTTAAATATCACGCTGTTTTGAGTCCGTGCCGTGCTCGTGCAAGTAAACAACAAGCTTCCTTAAATTTAACGTCTACCGTGAAATAGGTTATACCATATCCGTTTTTCCTAATGACAGATGCAGTGTAGGTAACGAGTGTGCACTTTCAGCAGCATATAGCCTACTTCGCTTAACAAAAAATTATTCTGCCGGTGATCAATTGTCCTGTGCGATTCCTTTTTAGACTAGAAGGTACAATCCAGAAGAAAGGTAAGCGCATCTGAAACAAGTTACCTGGCCTATTATAGCTATAGTATGGTCGACGGTCGTCTATTTCTTAGTAGTATATAAACTTGAAACAAGTTACCATGTGGTCTATGAGTATGGTTGAGGCACCAGAACACATGGTAGAAACACATCACAGATTAGGCTCTTACTCCTTTCAGTTTCTAGTTTAACTTTAGTTAGGCATTGTTATGTAGGCTAGGTTAGGCCAATTGTCTTTAAAAATAAGTTATAAGGCTAGGCTATACGTTCTTCAAATGAGATTTTTGTGTTGCAAACCATGTTAAGCTAAACTACGGTGGTTTTATTAGAGAAATTGTTCGCAATAGATTGGTGGTAGGTAGTTATTCAAAGTGATACTGGTCATCTTCACGTGTTTCACTGTTTTGCCTGTTGCCCTAAACCCCCCAAACATTAAACAATTAAGCTAGACCTTGAGATATTTATGAAACAATAAGTAAAAGGAATGATTTTTAAAAAACTTAAAATTCTACCAGAAAAACCATAATTCAACAAGGATACGTCTTAGACCAGCTTTCCCCGACGTTCAGTAACCTAACCTAAGGTGCTTGGTCCTTATCCAAACTGACATCTCACCCAACCTGGCTTGTTCAACCAGATAATCAGAATTGTAAATCAGGACGAATATACAAGAATGTAGTATACTGCATCATATTCGATGTATTTTACCTTGAGGTTTTAGATGTAACAGCCAACTGCCAACAATGTCACATAGGCTAGTCGAGTTCATTGTAGGTCTAGTTCATGATGAAAACTAAGTGTTTGTGGCTCCTTGGTGACAGAATACATGGCATGTTTCTAATTTTCATCATTGAAGGATGATTTAAGACTATAATGTAAACTGTACGTTACTTTTAAGAGTCGTTTTAGTCAATCTAGTCATCAATTAGCTTCCATTTTCTCGCTACATTTTCCAGTAAGTTTAGCACTGCCCGTAAGTGGAGCTAATCCAGTTTTAAACTCCACGCAAGAGTAGCCAGAATATAGTGATCTTAATGCATAAGTTTACGTATTTGTCGCTTAATAATTTGGAAATATTATATATATATATATATATATATATATATATATATATATGTGTGTGTGTGTGTGTGTGTGTGTTTGTGTGTGTGTGTGTGTGTGTGTGTGTCACAAAGTTATATGTTCTTGAATACCTATTCTGTTACTGATAAATCAAGAAATTACGTTGTGAATACTATAGAAATTAACACATTCGTGAACGTTTCAAAACCAAAATTTTAAAAAACATCCCAATATAAAATTAACGGGCCAGAAATTGTTTTATACGGATTGATTTAAAGTCCCAATAACGGCTGTCTAGGATAAATGAAAAAGCATTGACATTGTGAAAACAAAACCAGTTTTTATGAGGGGAATTTGGTCTGCTGAAATCAATAATATCCCCAGCACAATTCTGAAGTGACCTGAATGCCCGACGTAGAATGACTATACTGTCATCCAGTTGCGCAGAATATTTTAAAACTCGTACCCAGGAAAAATTACCTAGAGGTGCTAAATAAAATATTCCTTGTAGAGTAAGTAGTCTTGTCTGAAGGCTGCGAATTCTGCGTACGGTTAAACGAAAAGCAAGAGAAAAACAAAAAGAACGGGAACTGTGTAATATGTATTCTGCGTACGATTAAACGAAAAGCAAGAGAAAAACGAAAAGAACGGGAACTGTGTAATATGAAAAGGCAAAGCATAAAAGTTTAATAAGAAGACATACCAAAGGTAAGAATTATGAAAGGAAGCTGATAAATTTTCGTGTTACTTGTTGACGGCTTATCCAGGTTACATATCACTTTCACAGCGCTCGCAGGACCCCCATTTTCAAAATAACAGTTTATTCATGACAGTTTATTGCAGTAGAGCAATTTATATTGTTTACAAGACGATGCGACACAGGCAGATCATTGAACGCTTGCTTCGACACACCTTCACATGGAACATCTATCCATAGCTTAAAATCGCCACAGATAAGAACACCTGCTGCAGATATATCAGTCACGTCAAGTAGTAGGCCGAACTCCACTTCCCTCGGAACGTGAACGAAACTATACGTAAATGGAGTTATTTCAGCCAAGATCTGTTGATCTAGATTTTGATTTCGGCAATCTTGTCAGTTTCATAGTCTTTCAGCCATGTCTCGGCAGTGGCAAAAATATCGATTGAATTTTCAGTTATTAAGTCTCCAAGCAGTGGTGTTTTATTTCCTACAGATGGGATATTCACGTAACCACATTAAAAAAAGTTTTATTTCCCAGAAAGAAGCGCTTCAGTCACATTTTCTGCCGTGGAAATGTTTTTGATGTCCTTGAACTAATTAAATTGAGAAGAACATCGCGTGATTGCGTAGTATTTTCATATTGATTTCACGATAATGGTTTTCTAGCTAAAGTGACAATAATTATTCTATGATTCTGAAATGTATTTGCTTCGATAGTATTTTCCTTCATCCTATGCTTGTTTAATTTCGTCATTATTGCGTAAAACACGATCAACCTCATGTATATTGTATATGAATATTTACAGTACAATTTTGCGTGTTGGGATTTTTTTTTTATGTGGCCTGTACTTTTGTATCTCTGCAGTTTACAAACGTAAGACGTACTTCTGAAAATTTTTATGAGAACGTTTATTTTAAATACAGTTGAATAAATTACTAACGAATAACAAAACAACCGATAAGCAAACGAACAGGCGATTTAATGAATTAAAAAGAAGCTTCGGAAAGTACAAAAGCGTAAAGCTGAATGTACGAAGCGACAAATGAGCTGCAGCAATAAGGGTGAGGCCACACCAAACGCGGCGAGCGTGGAGGTTGGAGGGAAGAGGTTCCCGCGGCAGTTTGAATCATAGGTATCTTATGCGGGTGGCCACACAAGACTAGCGGGACGGCTCGACCCTCTGCAGTTGCCGCCAGGCGATGTAACATGTTTTAAAATTACCTAACGCGGCGGTTCAGGCGTCTTCAACCGAAACAACCCCATTTTTCTATATGATTAGGGAGGGACTAAGTTACTTGAAATGGTTACTTTCCCTTTATTGAATTATTATTGATAACTATGTTGTGAAGTTAGTACCCGTATTAAGGAACTTTCATTTGTAACCTAGAAATTGTTTAAAGCATATTATCATTGTTAAGTAACTGATATTAGCATAGAAACGATTAAGTTTTAAGCCACTACATTTATTATCTATTCAGTAAAATATCGAGTTAATTATTCCATATCTGTAATGCATGCTTAAATTAGCAGTTATTTCAGCACCTCTCATTTGTGTACTTTCAGAATGCGTTCAAATGAGTTCTTATATAGTCTAAATACTTTCCCAGGGGATGAGTTCATCACTGAATTTAAAGTGAATATAAAAAAAGGACCACACTACGTAAATAGACCCTCCGACTTGACATGGTCACTAACGTGCAGATGAACTGGCAATCAGTTGCCGAAGTGTCACCTGTTCACCGGTAGTAGCTACATAAGAATCATTTAATTGGGGAGGTGTTTCGGAAGAGAGCTTTGTGGGATTCCTGTGATCCATTCCATAAAATTACTTTTTTTCAAGAAATGGAAGAGGAGTAGAACAAGGGGCCCTCAGATGTAGCCATCGGTGTCATGCATTCGACCCCCAAAAACTTAAAGGTGCCAACTATTATGCACTCAGCACTCAAATATCCTTGTCCAGCTGCATAGACTTGATAACTATACGAATCCTCAGTGCAGTAGTATCACTTATTTATGAAATATTCGTGGTACTTTGTACTTTCTTTATTAATGTTAACAATGAAGCAAAACTGATTTTTTCTTGTGTTACTTTCTTTTATGTAGTTTCCATTAAACTATTTTGTTTTAAATACCGGTAAATCGTTTTATTTCAACATATTTCAGACAATAATCAATTATACGTCTTATATAATTTGCAATTAATTCTCGCTCTTTTGTTTTTCTAATTATCTTTAAGGAAGTAACCCGATATGCTGTTAGTTTTGCAATAATGAAAAGTTAAAATCCACATTTTCTTTTCACTTCCCCTAAAGTAATAACTATATGGGAAGTAAAATAATATATTTATGGATTTTAACCTTTTATTATCACAAAATTCACTGCCAAGCAAAGAACCAAAAGACCTTTGGGTTATACGTACTCTATCGTCAAGTTTGACACTTACGATTTCTATTAAAGGCAATTTCCTATCCAAACGTTACTTTGCAAAGAAGTATATCTTTGACTGCTGAGAGTGACGCGCGGGAGGGAAGGAGGGAGGGTGGCGTTTCTGGTGTGGCCATGTGTAGTTTTGACGCTGCTCTCCCGCCCGAGACGTGCCTGCAACCTCGACGCTCCCCGCGCCCGGTGTGGCCTTACCCTATGACTGGACTACTACAGGATGACCACTGCTACTACTACTCCCCGGGGCAAGATGTGATAAAGACCGCGATTATTATAGTCCATAAACTAGTTTATCTCTTAGCACGGAATCTTGAATACCAATCGGTTTGTTTTCGTAATTCACTTTATTTGCATGTCATAAATCTAGATTGTTCTTACACGATATACAAACCCTCAGTCCTCTACAATAGGAAGCCATGTCCTTGGACACGGCTTCCTATTGTAAAGGACCGAAGGTTTGTATAGTTAGAAAAAATACAATTTATTTTCAAAAATTGTGATAACAGCAGTTCTGTGTTGTATTTTCAAACCATGATAAGCCTGTATGTTTTATTTGAATTAAAATAACCAGTTTCGAGCAAGGGTGGCCCAAATAATTTAGAAAGGAAGAACCTCAACATGCACGCGAGAGAGTTGTGCAAGTGAAGAGAGATAATTATCTCTCTTAACTTGCACAGTACAGTGTGTATAGGATGAGTGTACAGTACAGTGTGTATAGGATGAGTGATGTTCTGCCGAAGTTCCTTCTGTATAAGTGTATGAAGCGGCCAACGTCGTGAAAATATTTTTCAGAGTTCATCCACAACATAGCACCCAAAAGCATGAGTGAAGCAATGATCATGGTAACTTTCCTGTGAACCACTTTCTGTTATATATATATATATATATATATATATATATATATATATATATATATATATATATATATATATATATTATTTATTTATTTATTTAATTATTTCTCTTTAAACGTCTCTGAAATGTTGCAGGTATTTTTCAAGGGAATTTTAATTATATAAAAGTACATTATTTCTTTTCCAACGCTTATGATCTCCCTTGATTTCTGCGTCATGCTCTGGAGGAGCGTCTGTCAGTCAAACCTTGTAACCATGGGTTCCAGATCTTCATCAGGAAGACCCATTCTGTAGGCAAGGGCCTCCAGGCTCCCCTGTTAAGCATTAAAGGGTTTCTTTGCTGGTCAGAGATCCATGACTCCCCTCTGATATTAAGATTGATTTACATCCCCCCACACACAAGAAAGCACATAATTCAGCTCTTACTTTCTACTGTTCCTCAAAGGCTCAGAATCCATTGAACATTCCAACCTGAGGCTAAATTGTATCTCTTGCCTTTAGGGACTGTGAATTCGCTCCATCATCAGTCTCAGTATTTGTAAGGTGAAAGGCAGGCTGGCGGAATGGTTCTAATGTCTTCAGGGTATCTTGGGAAATATGAGCTAGGCTTTGTGTCTTTGAACTCATATTAAACGTCAAAATATTTTCTAAGTTACTCTTCCGGAGATTCTGGAGGGAACAGTGTGTTCTTGGAGCCCATTCTACTACTGACTTGGTTTCTTGCCGGGAACCTAGTTGACTGAGGAGCTCCCGTATGGGGTTAGAGCCGTCAGTGCACCTCACTTGGTGCACTGTAGGCATCACTTGAGGTTGCCGCCAGTGCACTTGACGGGGTGCGCTATAGGCATTACTAAAAGGTTTTTGCAGCGTCCTCCTGTTACACCTCTCGGACCTACCTACTCTCAATTTCTTCCCCGTAATGAATGACTTCTTAGGTTCCCAGCGCTTGGTCTTTGGCCTGAACTATTCCAGTACATTATATTCGGCGCCAAGTTGTAACCTCTTTCAATCCCTTTAGTGTACCTCCATTCATATTCTCTGTATCGTGTCGAAGGATATCAGTAACGTCCTTGCTCGCTCGATGAATTCATTTGCATATCGACAGTGAGCCTTCCCTTGTTGTCCCAGTCTTGGAAAAATAAAACAAATGGGTATAATGTCAGCTTCCATTACATACAAATATGCTAATAATCGGAATTTATTAAGCAGTAAAAAAAAGAAATGAGTAATTTGTAAGCGGTATATCATTGTAGATATATGTTGATATATTATGTTTTACCTAAATGTTTGAACGTAATTTTGTTATTTATTTAAAGTAGTTTTCTATACAGTAATTTAAATTTAATGTTATCGATCATTATAAGTTGGATTAGACAGTGCTACTAGCACTACTTAGAGTTATTTATTCAACTTTATGTTATAAATCGATTTTCAATTTTTGTATGTATATGTATACCGTTACAAACTATGTCGCTCAAAAAGTAATGCCGACGAGAAGCTCTTGGAAACAAATGTAGAGAAACATAATGTTGATCCCAATCATCTAAACCTAAATGCAAGTGTTCCTAACAGCGGGTATCCATACCCCTTGGGGGTATGAGGACCACATGTTGTGGGTATGGGACTTCATCTCTGGATATTTGTATACATTTCATATATGATTTTAAAGTGACAATGACTCAATGTATACATGGGTGCATTTTGTAAATAGATAACTATTATATAAAATTTTAAGGACTTTAAGGAAAGGAGGTATGGAACCATATCGGGCCATTCATTGGGGTCTGGAATTATCAAAAGGTTAAGAACCCCTGTCTTAATGATTGCTAATGTTCCTTTGGTGAGGATACGCCAAAGAAAATTCCTCTGCCTGTTTAATATGAGAGCTGTAGTTATGTCATATATATATATATATATATATATATATATATATATATATATATATATATACATATATATATATATGTATGTATATATATATATTATTACGTTTATTGACCCCCTCGTCTTCCCAGCAGTCATTCAATTATTCAGTTGGTAGAAGAGCAGCCATTTTTTCTCCTATCGGCTGACCTTAGGAGGGAAAACTCAGGCCAGATAGGCATGCCTGGCACTAGTTGGAATAGGGGGGGGGGGGGGGGGGAATAAGCTGCTAACGATAGGCCTAGAGTGTAGAGTAATAAAGGCAGGTCGCAGGGGTTATATAGGCTTTGATGTGGGCTTTAGGAATTCCTAGCCTAAGACCTCTTTTCCCACAAATCTGCTGGCTGTGTTTTTGTGTCTTTCCGGACAATGCCTGAGGCTGTGTGTGAATCCCAGGCCGTTTTGAAATGCCCTGCTCTTTCCTCAGTCCACGCTAGTAACTCCATTGGGGCAGACATGCCCTCTCTCTGACGTGAAGTCAGCCTTTGTTCCGTCGACGCTGGTTGGAGCCCTACACATGTTCAAGCCTCTAAGGATTAAAGATACGTCTCGGAAGTGCAAAATCCAACCAGCCCTATTTCTCCAAGACGAATCTTGCTATTTCCATTTCAAATCTCCCTTTTATCACTTCTCTACTGAAATCCCTTTGTCCATCATCGGGGCACATGTTGCCCCTTGTGACCTGTCCAAGATTAAGTCTTCATTGAATATTTCATTTAAACACTAGAGTTCCTCCCCCAGTGTGTTAGACAAAAGTGATTAACTGTAAAATTTTGCAAGAAGCCTTTATTTTATGTTGTGGGTAATCTGGGAATTCTTTTTCCAGATTCGCTGAGTCACGTGTGCTACATCTCCTCGCAAGCGCTTCCTTACCGCAAGATACCTATTATCAATTTTGGAAACCAGCATTGAATTAGATTTGATTTTGGCCAGCTTTCCCCTTTTGTGAAAGATAGGAGCAGTCCAGACATTATACGGCCCTCTAACCATATGTTGCCAAGTTGCCTTGTCTTTATCCCAGGCCAGTCCATGTTTTTTTCTGTAAATAAACTTAAAGTAGATTAATTAGCTGGTTTTCAATGGCGACCTTCTAGAGTAAATCTTAAAAAATCCCCCTTACAGTTATCGAAGGTGAGTCCAATAAAAAAGTCCCCTTTACAGTTATCGAAGGTAAGTCCAATAAAAAAATCCCCTTTACAGTTATCAAAGGTAAGTCCTAAGCGCTCATATTTTCCCTCTTAAATTCTTTTTCACATAAACCGGCTATTTTCATAATCATGGGCCTCGTTTCAGGAGAGTGGTGGCCCTCTTTTGATAATTATTCAAACTTGCTTTTCACAACGTTCTTGTAGCTACATATGTGAAGTGCTATAGGTATAGAGTATAAGCTTAGCTCTAGAGCTGAGCGTTCCGTGGCTGTTTGTGTCCAGGTTCGTAGACCTATATCAGATTCGCTTGTGAGGATGACTTCCAGTTTCAGTGCTGCCGAAACTACCTTCGGATCCTTCCTAGGTAGTGACACCCAAGGGTTTTGGGGGGTCGTTATCTACGACAAATATTTCTTGGGAGTCATTATCTTGATCATATTGACAGTCTTTTGTGTAAGTTTTGATGGTAATCTCCAGCGGTCTTGTACTGAACACTCCGCAAAGGTGGATACATAACCGAGTTAAAACCCTCCGGGATCAGTACCTAGAAAAGATCCCTTCCTCCTTATTCTTAGCTTAATCGTTAGTCGCTATTTTTAATCAGACTTTTCCAAATGTTTATAGGCTATAACACTCAAAGGACAGGCCACTTCATAGTTTGTTTTTGGGTCATGTTTTACGGATTGAATGCCCTCCCTCCCTGACTCCAACCTTCCCTATTTGTCCGAGCTTGGAAAAGTGATACTTTAGAAACCTAATGACTTGAAATTTGTGCTAAAAGATCGGTTCCACCTCTGGGTTCAAAGTAAGCGTGTTCAGCTATGGCCGAGTGCAGTGACCGGGCTACTGAACGAGCGTTTGACAAAACTCGGTAGTAAGCTAGTGAGTTGTCAACTTAGATGGTGATTGTTTGGGGTACGTAACATGAGCGTTACAGTCTGCATAGTGTATTAACCTATCCGATGAATCCCTCACATCCATGTTCTCGTATATGTCTGTCTACCTATCTGTCTTCTTAGCATAGATTTTACATTACATTCTTATTACTTGTTTCGTATGTACACCATATTCTTTGGAAGCTTGAATTTCAAGCCAATGTCCCCTATGGGCTTGTTCGATATGAATAGGGCTCATCTTCTGAATAATAACAATAATAATAATAATTCTTGCCCTAAATTCTTTGAGGTCTTGGGATTGTTAGAATGGCTGGGAGAGGTTTTTCGTGTATTTTTACTGCTCTGCTCTATTTAAGGTCACCTGTACGAATTTGCCCTGAATAAGCACTTGAGCATAATCGATTAAATGGATCACAAAGGCATATCCTCGGATGTTGCCTGAAGTCAAGCATCACGTTAGACCTGGGATGTATCTCGAGATAAACAAGAGACTGAATTCAGGTCAACTGCTTTCCTTACTCCGATCATGATACACTTTTGGAACTGTCTTAACAACTGATGACGACGAACGTCATATCTCTGCAGATAGCGGTTTCAATGTGTATTTAAGTTTTACTTTCCATGAATTTAATTCCTAGTTGGGCTTAACCAACTTTTGTTATCTGACAGTTATTGCACCTGTAGCAAGTTCCTCGTTGGACGAGTGGATTTCGCGCTCGGCTACCAATCCGGTGGTCCGAAGTTCGATTCTCGGCTCGGCCAACGCGGAATCAGAGGAATTTATTTCTGGTAATAGAAATTCATTCCTCGATATAACGTGGTTCGGATCCCACAATAAGCTGTAGGTCCCGTTGCTAGGTAACCGATTGGTTTCTAGCCACGTAAAGATATCTAATCCTTCGGGCCAGCCCTAGGAGAGCTGTTAATCAGCTCAGTGGTCTGGTAAAACTAAGATATACGTAACTTTGTACCTGCAGTATGTGAGAGAAACCACATCCTTTTTATTTAACAGTTTATTATCAAGACTCGAAGCTAATAAGAGATGTATAAAGACAATTCACTTATTTATCAACTGCTCCTGTGAAGGAACTGTATACAAGCTTTCTTCAGTCACTGTTTCTTTTAGAATGATTTCTTACGGCATGCATTTGTTTAGCCAGACTGTTGCGCTCTTTCTCTCCTACATCTTGAACTTCACTCTTTTTCTCCTACATCTTGAGCTTCACAGCAACTTATTTGCATCGGAATGAGGTCTAGGACCGGTTTAAAATACATTAAACAGGGATTTTCAGTAACGCCATATTCTGATTTGCGTTGATGCAAGAATGCTAATTCAAAAGCGCATGAAAGTGTTGAGCTTAGCAACGTAATCTGCGGAAAGAGGACCTCCGAATTTGTTAGAAAAAAATTGTTACATTCAGCATAGTCATTCTTATGCTTTCTTGGCGTTGTATCTTTTAAGTAATAAATTGTTCTTGTACTACGTTCATCTTTTGAAATAGATGTTTTTTCCTTTGCTTGCGCTTGTTGCTCGTAGTTATGCTTTAGCTTAGGGCAAAATATTGTGAACGTGACTCTCATGTTGATGACAATCATTTCGTAAATCATCGACTTCCTTGTTATAGTGAAGTGCTAAGGATTCCTGCGTTCTTTTAGTTGAGGAGGTTTTTGGTTTGCTTTCGTGTTAAGCTGTGGAACGATCTTATTTTCGAGTTCTATTAATGTTTATACTCCTAATTTAAAGGACTGTCGTTACAAGGAATTGCACTTTGCATGTGTATAAATGTGACGGTAACCGCTGTGTGGTATTGTCCATGGAAACACCCTTACAAGGGAAACGGGTTAAAGCTGTATGTATACACATTTGTTTGTGGTTGTTTGTCACATATGCATACAACATGAACCGTTTCCCCACACAGTGGTCACTATCATATTTATACTTTGATTTCTGAACCATGGATGAAATCTCTCTGCAAGCAAAACTTCTATAACATCGGTCACTTCACACACCTAAATAGAGGGCTCACCAGCAACATGTCGAACCCCTGTATAGAACTGTGCCACATATGGCTATCCTCCTGGCGTCCTCAAGCATCGCGGATATCAAGCCCTTCCTTTCTAATACCTTATCCACCCTATCTATCCAACCCTTTCTGTGTCTTGCCTCTCTTGTCTGTCTTCAAACAGTTCTGAATTTACGCTTTAAGCCAGTTTATCGTTGTTCATTTTATCCACATGACCGAACTATCTCACAATTTGATATCCCATCAATTCATCTACGTTCACCTTAATGCCATTAACCATTTACATATACCCACATTTCTCACTCTATTGATTCATCTGATACCTAATACACTACGCAAAACAGTACATCCCAACTTCAGTCCCTTTTCTGTTGTTTGCATTCAGCATCCACACTTCACTTCCATAAAGGGGAGTTCGCTTATCAGATCTTTCCTTTATTCCAACTAGGCTTCTACAGACAAAGCAAGTCTCTTCCTAATGTTTTTCACACATCTTGCTACCTTTCGTGCATCACTTATTCTGTAACTGTTCTCGTCTCCCACGCTACTACAAAAATCCCAAATACTTCAGTGAATCATCTTCCTCCAATTACCTTCATAAACTTATGTTTTGTCACATTTTGTCCCACCTTTCTACTCTTTCAAACACTTTCGAATTCTCTTGAACAGTTTCTGAGGTGTCTTTTCACTATCGCCAATTGATACTGTATTATCTGTAAACATCAACTATTCCGTATTCCATGCACGACTTATTTTCTCATCCCACAACTGTGCACTTACTCCTGTTGTCCTTTCTCTAACTCTCCCATTGCTGCATCCATAAAGATACTGAGCAACTACGGGAACATGACACTCCCTTAGTCTCAACCCACTTTTAACACCAAGCCAGCCACTCTCCCGTCCACGGATTCTAAAACACACTTCAATGTAAAATTGTTCAGTAACAATAATTTATTTTTAAATTATACATCCTCATTACCCTCCACATTGCATCTCTGTCACTTCTTTATAAGTTATTTTTTTTAGGTCAATCCTGCCACATATAGCTTTTTCCCTTTCCTTTCAAGTTTGTCACATAACCGTTTCAGAGCAAAAGCTTGATTTACACGCCTTGTCTAAACCAACAATCTTCTTACCCTCTCAGTCTTTCTTTCAAAATCCTACAATACGCCTATCCTTGTGCACTAACTTCTATTATGCGCCTATAATTCTCATATTCAACTCTGTCACCTCTACTTTTATTACGCGGACCAGTTATTCCTTTCATTTACTCGTTTGGCTAGACTCAACCCAACTGCCATCTCGGTACCCCAGCATCTAACTTGTAGTCCCATTCACTCCTTGTGTCTGTCCATTCTTCAACCTCCTTAATTGCCCTTAATACAGCCTCATCTGTCACGTCCACATCCATCTCGACCTTGTATTAACCGTTATGCCGCTGGATCATTCATCTATGCCTTTCTTCCATCCTTCGCATTCAACAACTCTTCAGTAGACTCATCCATCGACCCAGGACTGCATTCACTTCAGACATTTCTCAGTTTGCATCATTATCCTCTGATATAATATTTTTATTAATCTTCTCCCCTGTATGCTGCCCTGTAGAACGTTTCATGCTGCATGAAATGCTTGTTCACCTTCTCCCCTATGCTGTCATTACTTCCTTTCTTAGTCTCATTTTCATTTTGACTGCCGTCATTGCACCCCATTCGGTGCAAGTAGGCATTACTTAAGGTTCTTTGCAGGGTCCCTTCGGCCCCTTATACTGTACCTCCGTTCATATTCTTTTTCTTCCATCTTACTGTCCATCCTCTCCTAACAATTGTTTCATAGCGCAACTGCGAGGTTTTCCTCCTGTTACACCTTTCAAACCTTTTCCTGTCAATTTCCGTTTCAGCGCTGAATGGCCTTAGTTGCCCCAGTACTTGGCATTATGCTTAAGATCTATAAATTTATAATCAATCCCCATGGAGGCGTTGTTATGTTTTATTTTCACCGACTACATGGTAGTCATGTGTTGTATCCCGTGAATGTGACTATGCGCTCTGATCGGTTGAGCGGCTGTAAAGACCGGTTTATGGTGTATTTGAGTATACGTTTTTGAAGTGTCTTCGCTCTGTCCTATCCGGTTTTGCGTGGTGGATGTAGCTGGTTGGTTTGTGTATATATATGTATATATGTGTATATTGAGCCATCTTTGTTAGTATATGCAGAGGCCAATGCTGTGAAGTTTTATTTTAGGCTTGATTCGTCTACGATTCAGCAGTTTTAAGTATGAATATGGTAGTGACTATGGCGTTGTTTTTCTCTACCCACCCCAGATAGGGTAAAACAATATATATAATTATATATATGTGTGTGAATGTATATAGCACACACACACTTATATGTACTCCCACGAACAAAAACACAAATACCTTACAACAGCCACTAATTTCTAGAACATATTTTTCCCTCCTCTTCATTTTCAAAATACGTAAAGAACGGATGACAAGAGGATGACTTGCTCGACCTACACAATCAGACAAATGATTAAACTCAACCCCTCGATTGATTATAGGGTTCCAGTGAGACTCTCGTACTATTAACGCGGAATAATTTTTTGTGCCATCTGTACAGAGGCTTATGCCAGATTTAATGATAAAAGAGCCATGTGATGCTTCTTTGGAGATGTGGGGGTTTAGTACGTCCGTTGAAATCTTTCCTTAATGTGGGCGGCAGACACAAATTGGAGAAGCAGATTTTGTATTATTTTGTCCTTATACGTTGATATTAAGAACTGCCTAGTCCATAGAATAATGCAATATATCATTATATATATATATATATATAATATATATATCTATATATAATATATATATATATATATATATATATATCTTTATTAATGGCTCTTTTTGGCTTGTTCCTTCCGAATATGTGTAGGCTACCTTATGGAACATGATGATGATAATAATTACAAAAGATAATTTCCAATAATATTCCATTCTTTCTCTTCACTCCTTCCGTTATCTCCCTAGTACTCCGTTCTTCCTTCTCCATTCTCTCTCTCTCTCGCTCTCTCTCTCTCTCTCTACCTTCTTCCTACAATCATCCGTATGGGGTGAGCGCCGTCAGTGCATTTCACCCGGTGCACTGTAGGCGTTTGCATTGCCCCTTCCGCTTCAAGTTGCACCGACTTTTTCAGAAGCCTTTTACTTTACCTCCATTTCTGCTTCCTTTCTTCGGTCAAGCTGTCCAACACCTCCAACTACTGCCTCTTAGGAATACTGTTCTTTTCTCTCAGTTCCTCCTTTAGTTATTATACTTCTTTATTTTCTGGATTTCTTCAGCTCCCTCCTTTCACTGTCTAAGGGCTGAATGTCCGGAAGTGTCCCAGTGCTTGCTTGATAGGCTGAAATATTTCATAAATCGGTCTTCCTGCGATTATTGTTTTTTTTTCTATGCCATTATCTACCTTATTCGTCTATACCGTAAATCGACATTTAAAAAAAAACGCGCTCGTTCTGAACTTAGAATCTGCAAGTTCAGTATTTCCTGTCAACGGCGACTGCATCTACGCTCTTCAGAAGCGCCTCGGTGGCGTGATCGGTATGGTCTTCACCTGCCACCTCGGTGGCCGCGAGTTCGATTCTTGGGCATTCCACTGAGGTGTTAGAGATGTGTAATTCTGGTGAAAGGGAAATTGAGTTCACCCCTTCTCGACGTGGCTCGGAAGTCACGTAAAGCCGTTGGTCCCGTTGCTGAATAACCACTGGTTCCATGCAACGTAAAAACACCATACAAACAAATAAACAAATACGCTCTTCAGAAATTCAGGAAGCTTTGCTGGTTAGTGGATTCTATCAGTGGTGTAGATTTCCCTCGTTTTCGCTCTTCCTTTTTTTTTTTCTACGATGTATACAGTCGAGCCTTACACAGCAAAAACGCGTTGATCCTCAAGATCACATTACATCAGGATGATCCAATTTCGTCAGGAGGGCTGAAATAAAACTCGAAAGTGTACTATTCTCACCTCTGCCAAAGAGGGTGAACTTCTGCTGACGTCAGATGCCTCTCTGACATGTATGAATGCCTAAAAACTGGCAAATTCAGATGCAGTTTTGGAAGTATGGGCCTTATGCTTTTATCGTAGATATTCGGTTAGTAATGGAATCAGATTTATTCAGAAAGCATGTCCAAGTAAATAGTGATTTGTTCATGCAAAGTATTTGGAGTAGTACTTGGAAGACCTTTAATTGATATCAAAGAAGCCTGAAGACAAAACGGGAGGTTCAGTGTATACGACGTAAGCCAACGGACGCTTCATAACTTTAAGTCGTAGTGGGATACTAATTTGAGTTTCTATCGCAGTTCCTTGATTGCTTACTGTATGTATTTACGTATGCATACACGCGGTTTTGTATGCTTACAGTTCTTCTTTAATAAAACGCTTTGATCGTTACGATCAACTGGCGCTTGAAACGTAAAAGTGGCCGTCCTACTGCTGCCTCAGCTCTAAGAAAAATAGTTTGAGATCCGCGAAGATGAGGTTAAGCGAGCTTTTCGAACGCAATTTGCTCACGTTCCCCTGGCAATCATGCAGTCTCTCCCTCCCCTTCCTATGGGGATGCAATCGGCAGACCGTGGGAAATGTTGTCGGACCAGTTTACCTCGGCTCTCCAGTCAACACGAGTGAGGGAGAAGAGAAGAAAAGAAAATGCGTAGAAGGGCGGTTGACATGAATGCCTATCTAAGGTAATCCGAGTCATTGTTAGTGTTGTTTTCCCCTTTAGCAGGTCCGCTGGTATGTTGGTTAGTGTTGCGGGTTCGCGTCTCCCTCAGGGTGATGGAAAATCACTGGCTCTGTCTCATGATCAGTTACTGTTGCAGTGTGGGGTCTGCGGTGGGAGGTTGAAACCAACATTCTTTGGAAGCTTGATTTTCAAGGCAATGGGCTCTGTGTGCTTGTTCCTTGTGGATAGGTTTTATCTGCTGAAATATTACTAATAATAAATAATCTAGTGTCGTCAGTGCACCTCATGCGGTGCACTGTAGGCATTACTTAAGGTTCTTGGCCGCGTGCCTTCGGCCCCTATTGCAACCCACTTCATTCCTTTTACTGTGCCTCCTTTCATATTCTTACTTCCCACCCTCTCCTAACAATTAATTCATAGTGCAACTGCTTTGAGGTTTTCCTCCTGTTACACCTTTCAAACCTTTTACATTCAATTTCCTTTTCAACGCTGAAGGACCTCATAGATCCCAGTACTTGGCCTGTGGCCTAAATACTATTATATTCAATAATAATATTCTGAGTATCCTTTCAGGTGTTTACATACTTTATCCTTGCAGGTATTTCCTGTGCCTGGTTTCTGAGCAAAACTTAAACGTGATTATAGAGAGGAAACGAAAACTAATAGAAGACTGATAACAACAGCCTAGAATTTCCGGTAGCTGATTTGTTGTATACGGTCCTGTAGAATTACATTTATATGTTAGAATTATGAACTTTACTAGTGTGATGCAATATGGAAAAATAAATGCTTTATAGTGAAATGTATACACAAAATATGTAATACATAAATTATATATATATATATATATGAATGTACTTATGTATAATTTGTATTACATATTTTGTGTATACATGTAGGTATACATAGCATATACGGCATTTACTTTTCCATATTACATCAGACTAGTAAAGTTAATCATTTTAACATATTAATGTAATTCTACAGAACCGTACAACAAATTATCTGCAGGAAATTCTATAGACTGTTGTTTTATATATTATATAATATACATATATATATATATATATATCATATATATAGATACTATATATATATTATATATATTACACATTCATATACACACATACATACATACGCTGTAAAATGGCCAGAATATGATACATCTAAACGGAAATTTATAGCGCATTTTAGTACCCAGCTCCCAAAGGTAAACCTCGAGATTTACTGAGGCGGGAAATGACACAGTGCGGTGGCCAAACTGAAAGCTTGCAATATTGCATTGGATATGGGAAGAGGATCGAAGGTAAAAGTGAAATTGGATTTGTCTGAAAAGATACGGATTTTGATTCCTAAAACTCCGATATATATTCCATGTCTGTGGAATTATAAAGGTAAATATTTAGTTAGGGAAAGCGACACATGGGTAGAGGGTTTGAGCTTACCAACTTGGGAGTAAACAAAGTTCTTTCTCTTGATTCCCAGAACTGGGGATGTTGCCTTTATGAGTGCAGTTTCTTTGTATAAGAGCTGTCATTTTCACCTGTTGCTTTGCTCATCTCTTTACTACTGTACTTTATTACGACGACTGTGTTAGTATGATAGTTTTGCCACGTGGTACGAAGGCCAACAAATGGTGCGGCTGATTACTATGGAATACACCAGCCTTGTTTTAACCGGTTAAATTTGTATAAGCGCTTCATTCTAGGTCTGATTTTAGAAAGTAAAAGATGCCGATCGTCTACAAAAAAAATATTTTGGTAATTATGCATTTTATAAAACTAATATTTGAAAAGTGGCGAGGGTATCTTAATGATGGGCAGATTACCGACAGCATAAACTGGCGTAGAATATTCTTTGGCGCTTGGCATCCGAATTATATATGAACGAATGGCTGAAGGAATGAATATTCGTTAATGAGTCGACAAAACAGAGAAAAATTGGAAGTACATGAGCCACGGATCAATACAGGATTTGAGCATCGAGGTAGTCATGGACATGATGCTTTCAAGTTAGTCTTAAAAATCCCCGAACAAGATAACAGAAAATGGCCAGATAGAACCGATAACAAGTTACAAAAGGCCCCCCGTAGTGGGATATCGCCGTCAGTGCACCTCATTCGGTGCAATGTAGGCATTAATCAAGGTTCTTTGCAGCGTCCCTTCGGCCCCAAGCTGCAATCCCTTTCGTTCCTTTTACTGTACCTCAGTTCGTATTCTCTGCTAACAATTGTTTCATAGTGCAACTGCTTTGAGGTTTTCCTCTTGTTACACCTTTCAAACCTTTTATTGTCAATTTCCGTTTCACCGCTGAATGGCCTTAGTTGGCCAAGTGCTGGGCATAATGCCAGAAACCCTTATAAATGAAAAAATCAGTTACTGAAGGCCTGATACTGAAAACAAAGAACAGTGCTTGACCTTGCGTATATACACAAGTTTTAATGTCTGAGCAATATAGAACAAAATTCTAACAGAATGGCATGAAAACAGACAGTACATGTACAGGAGGTGGAAGGATGTTTTTTCTTTATCGATGAAATATATGTTGCAGGTGAGTTCTAATTCAGTTTTTTTTTTTATACATAAAAGCAGTATCCCTGTGAATCTAGTGTTTACACCTCGGGCCTGTGAAACGGTAAACTGAATACTCTAACCAGCTTAGGCCTAAAACAGAGGAAGGTAAGGAGTTTTTCAATGGTAACGTTTATATTTAGGACTTCGCATTTCGGCACAATTTTTAACCCTTTTCTGTTATGCACCAAGATGTGTAGTTTACCCCTACCTCAAATCTGGAATCTCTCTATTTATTTACTTTTTTATGAGTGTTATAACCCTATTTTGTTCCGAGTGTTATAACCCTCCTACTCTTTCAAACAGCGCCTCAGTGGCGTGGTTGGTTTGGTGTTTGCCTCTCACCTCGGTGGTCGCGGGTTCGATTCCCGGTCCATTGAGGAGTGAGAGATGTGTATTTCTGGTGATAGAAGTTCACTCTCGACGTGGTTCGGAAGTCACGTAAAGCCGTTGGTCCCGTTGCTGAATAACCACTGGTTCCATGCAACGTAAAAGCACCATACAAACAAAATCCTACTCTTTCAAGGTGGGTCTATCTCTTAAGGCGTAGGTATTCACTAAAAGCTTGTTGCAGTGTTCCTGCGGCCCCGAGATGCACCTTCTCTAACGATGATTCAGTTGCAACCAGGGTGTTCTCTCAGCTCCACATTTAGAGCCTTGTAGTTCATTTGATTTATTTTCTAGGTCTGTGTCTTGCTGTCCAACCACTCCCGCTCCCTGCTGTCAATGTCTTTAACGTTGAATGGCACAGGTTGCTCAAGGGCTTGTTTTTTTTTTTTTTTTTTTTTTTTAGCTTAAATACTATAATTCCAAACCAGTTGCTTCTTGGTTTTTACATTAAATCCCATCATCAATCCAAACCAGTTGCCTCTTGGTTTTTTAGCTTAAATTCTATAAATCCACACCAGTTGCTTCTTGTTTTTTCGGCTTAAATTCTATAAATCCAAACCAGTTGCTTCTTGGCTTTTTTAGCTTAAAATCTATAACTCTAAACCATTTGCTTCTTGGCTTTTTTAGCTTAAATTCTATAACTCCAAACCATTTGCTTCTTGGTTTGTTTTACCTTAAATTCCATAAATCCAAACCAGTTGCTTCTTGGCTTTTTTAGCTTAAAATCTATAACTCTAAACCATTTGCTTCTTGGTTTTCTACCTTAATTTCTATAAATCCAAACCACTCTAAATCGATTGAGTGACTCGAACTTATTTGAAATATTGGTCAGCGTAGCCTTTCTTCTCCACGGATATTTGGTTGTGGTTAAGGCATTCTACTTTGGTGAACTGAAAGTCTGTAAAGATTTGTTTTTGAACGTCTGGAAGCAATGGTATCCGATCACATAAGGTATGAAATCATATTCTGAACGACCATACCTTTGGCCGAATCCGAGCATTGCCCAGATAGGTAACCTGAGCATTGATGGGACTGAAAGTTTTTCAGTAAGATCCTTTTCTCACCCACTGGTTTTCTGGCGACGTAGCGGTCAATATTTTCGTTGTGGGAGTAAGAATCATTCAGTACGTTATTTTTATTCTCCTTCTTCTTTCTGAATAAATTACGACGAACTGAACGTTACATTAGTTTTACCTTTGTAAATGCTATATATGGAGCTACGCACATGTTTTATAAAGTTTCCTGTAAAGTAAGTGGTTAATGTTCTAATACGTTGGATAAATCGTGATCCCGTTAAGTCATAATCCATGCTGGTCATTTCCAATATAGCAGACTGGACCTGCATCCCTTAGTAAAATAATATGCAGCATAAAACTTAGACGAGTTTAAAATCTATTCTAAAGGGCATTACAAGTACCACACTGGACACTGTAAGCGCACACATACACACACTTTATATGTGTAAGCGCTGAATGGCCTCTGCTGTCCCAGGGCTTGGTGTTGCACCTAAGCTTAATAAAACCAACCAACACTTTATGTGTGTGAGCGTCTGTATTTCTGTTTGTGTGTGTGTAGCAGAAAGAAATAAATGCAACCAGCTGTCTATTCGTGTATGTGGAGTAGACAAAAAATATGTAACTAGCTGTCTGTTTGTGTATGTGTAGTGAACAAAATGTGTAACCAGCTGTCTGTTTGTGAATGTGTAGTAGACAAAATATGTAACCAGTTGTCTGCTTTGTGTATATGTAATAGATAAAGAATTAACCAGCTGTCCACTTTGTGTAGGTATGTGTAGTAACTAAAAATGTAACTAACTGTCTGCTTTGTGTATGCGTAGTAACTAAGAAAATGTAACCAGCTATCTGTTTGTGTATGTGTAGCACACAAACAATTATAAACCAGTGTGACACGAATGTTCTGAATAGACAATTACGAAAGAAACTAAAACGTCAAAAAACACTCAACTCAGAATTCCGTTGACTGATTTGGCAGGACCTTGGTGACGCTGTTGAAGACACCTCAGTATATACAATGAGGAGCGAGGAGATCGACAGATGCATAACACTGACGAGTGAGGAAGCCTACGACCTCACTCCCTCTCTGTTACGGTTGGTTCGGGCCGAACCGGTTTCAAACAGAGGCGGCGGCTCTCTTCCAAGTTGTAAGTGTGCGTCCTTTTTATTTTTTTATTATTTTATTTTTATCTTCCAGAGCTCTGCACCTTCTCTGTGATTTTTTAATAAATATTATTGTCTTTTTTTTCCACTGTTGTTTCGCACTTGGTAAGTTATCGTTGCTTTCATTTTATGAGGTCACGTGGAGTAAACTTGTATCTTCCCCACTTTATTTGATATTTATATATTTTCAGTCATTTTCATAACTGAACAGTGTCTATAAGAGCTAAATTATTTGGAGATATTTTGTATCTTGGATATTTCGCTTCAATTCAGAATATTGAATTGCAGAAAAGAAGTATATCGATGTAAAACTCGAAGGTTTAAAAAACAAGAAGGATTATATTTTCCGTTTCTGAACATTCAACTCAAAAACGAATAATTTTTAACCGGTTTTAAAGAACCAATGAAAATGTTCAACGTACCGTTTTCCCGGTTCAGACACTCCTCTTTTAAGAGGCAAAGAACTACAAGATTCCATTAGGTTGTATTGACGTGGACATGAAAAAGAGAGAGAGAGAGGGAGAACAACAAATACTTCCAGAACGTGTTCCAAACTCTTCCCCCTTCATCCCCCCCCCCCCCCCCGCCCCTATCCTCCCCTTTTTCCAGTAGGCTTGGCATAATTCATTTACGGTTTACAAGACCATCGTTTTTATTTAAACTACTGAAACTAATGACAATTTTCAATTTTTGGCTTTTTGTTCCTTTGTTTTGTTTGTGCTGTGGTTTATTGGCTTTTGTTGGTAAGCGTAAGCATTTATTAAATGTCTTGTTGAGTTTAGAGTTTATTATAGTAAACATTTTTCGGTTTATAGCTCAGGCTTTCGGTCATTTAGGGAGTGACTTATATTTCGTATTATTCTTTCTAACTCTGCAACTACTGAGTTGGCGGGCCTATGCGTCGTGCCGTTTAGATACACATATCTACCTCGTTGGAAGTCTCAGTGAAGAACCCATCGTCGACAGTATATTTAGGAGGAAGCTGTTGCTTAAGGGATATGGGTCCGTTTGCATCGTGGGTTAAATAGTATTATCCCGGTATGTATCCACCTTTGTCACCTACTCGTCGTAGGTGGTAGTACTGAACACGGCGGGAGCCCCTTGGGACGCCGTGTTTCGTACTATAGTAGATTCACATCAACCGTGCATCTGATGTCTAGGCCAATCCCTTACGACGCTCCTGATTGTCTGTTGATAAGCCAATCGCAGGGCTGGAAACTCAATCTCTCTCGAGAGAGTTCACACAGGCAGGATGTATGTTCCACCCCTCCTGAGGGATACGTCTTTCAAAAGTATCCCTCAGGACAGGTTTAACATAAATCCTGTCTATGTGAAATCTCTCGAGAGACTGAAAGTTTTCAGCCTTGTGATTGCCTTATCAACAGCCAATCAGGAGCGTCGTAAGGGATTGGCCTAGACATCAGATGCACGGTTGATGTGAATCTACTATAGTACTGAGTTTGGCGGGAGCCCTTTGGGATGGCGTGTTTAGTACTAGCCCCTCCGGGATCAAAGTCTTATATACACCCATTTCTATATTGTTTGGTCCACGAATTATATCAGTAAACGATATCTTCTTGCGACCCTCTACTTTACTTGGCATGAGTTTACCTTGGACTCTGACAAAGGTGGAGACATACAGGGTTAGTACCGGTTAACGGTAACCTTACGCTCCCCAAATTGAAAAGAAAATAGATATAATGAATATAAGTGAAACCTGGTATTCCCAAGAGACTGGGAATGATGATCAAATAAAAGGGTTCCAAACTTATAGATCAGATAGAAAAAATAGGAATCAAGGGGGAACCGCAATATATGGGAAAGACAAAAAAACAAGGAAAAATATATGAGAAATATAGTAACTCAGAATGTGAACTAATAGCGGTAGAATTTGAATCTGAAAAATTAATGAACATAGTAATATATAGACCTCCTAATACTAAAGAGTTTGACTTAATAATTGAAAAATTGGATGATATATGTAGAAATCACAAGGACTGGACTATTCTCCTATCTGGAGACTTCAACTTTCCTTTCGTAGAATGGAAAGAACGAATAGGAGATTGTGGTTGTACTTATACATATAAAAAAGAGAGTAATAGTAGTGCAGAAGATAAGAGGCAAATCGAAAAGCTATTAGATATGCTACTAGAATACAACATTCAACAAATAAATCACCTGCCAACAAGAAAGGAAAATACTTTAGACCTAGTATTTGTGAACGAGATGAATTATGTTAAAGAAATAATAGTTTATAATGCGAGTATTTCAGACCATAATGTCATAGAATTAACAGTATTCAAAGCAAGTGAAAACAGAGATAAGCAAGAAATGAAAAAGTGGGAAGGATATGGAAAATACAACTTCTACAGTAAAAATATAAAATGGTCAGAAATAAATGAAGAATTAAATAAAGATTGGGATAATATTTTCGTAAGTGATGACATAAGGGTAAATACGGAGATATTATATAAAATATTAGAGAAAATAGTGGATAAATATATACCGAAGAAGAAAAGTAAACATCAGTCATGCATACCAAGAGACAGAAGGATCTTGTTCCAGAAAATCAGAAAGTGGAAAAAAGGTCTTGCAAAAGAAAAAGAAAAAAATGCATGGAAAATTATAGAACTAAAAAGTAAGATAGAAAATGCAGAACAAAAGATTATACAATCAAAAGAAAATGAAAAACGGGACTTGGAAGAAAAAACCCTAATAAATATCAAGCAAAACCCCAAACTATTATACACATACGCGAAAAAGATGAATAAAAGAAGAATAGAAATAGGCCCTCTAAGAATTGAAGGGAGATTAACGAATGAAAAAAAGGAAATTTGCAACATACTGGCAGAACGATATAAGAGAGAATTCACCCCTAGAATAGATAATGAAGATAATGATATAGAAGTAAGGGACGAAAATAGTGAATATTTAGCTGACATAGAAATTAATGAAGCTGATATTGTGCAGGCAATTAATGAAATTAAAATTGGAGCTGCTGCAGGGCCTGATGGAGTTCCTGCTATTTTGTTATAGAAAGTAGTTCATTCTATCACAAAGCCACTTGCAATATTATTAAGACAAAGTGTAGATACAGGCAAGATTTATGATGAGCACAAATTAGCATATATCACCCCTACTTTCAAAAGTGGATCAAGACTAGAGGCAAGTAATTATAGGCCTGTGAGTCTAACATCACATATTATGAAAGTGTATGAAAGGGTAATGAAGAAAAATATTATGAAACATTTAATAAAAAATAATTTGTTTAATATAGGACAACACGGTTTCGTACCCGGAAAAAGTACACAAACCCAACTGTTAGTCCACCGTGAGAACATATTCAAAAATATGAAAAGCGGAAATGAAACAGATGTGGTTTATCTAGACTTTGCAAAAGCTTTTGACAAAGTAGACCATAATATATTAGCGAAGAAAATTAGAAAACACAATATCGTGGATAAAGTAGGAAGATGGTTAAAAGAATTTTTACACAACAGAAAACAGATAGTTATTGCAAACGCTGAGAAATCGGATGTGCCACAAGGTACGGTGTTAGCTGCAATACTGTTTGTTATTATGATTGAAGACATAGACAGTAATGTTAAGGATTCGGTAGTGAGTAGTTTCGCTGATGACACAAGAATAAGTAGAGAAATTACTTGTGATGAAGATAGGAACGCTCTACAAAGAGACCTTAACAAAGTATATGATTGGGCAGAGGTAAATAGGATGGTATTTACCTCTGATAAATTTGAATCAATAAATTATGGAGACAGAGAAGGAAAGCTATATGCATATAGGGGACCTAATAATGAGACAATCACAAATAAGGAAGCAGTTAAAGACCTTGGTGTGATGATGAATAGGAACATGTTATGCAATGATCAAATAGCAATTCTTTTGGCAAAATGTAAAGCAAAAATGGGAATGTTGTTACGGCACTTCAAAACAAGAAAAGCTGAACACATGATTATGCTTTATAAATCATATGTTCGTAGTCCACTTGAATATTGCAATATGATATGGTACCCACACTATCAAAAGGATATTGCACAAATAGAGAGTGTACAAAGGTCCTTTACAGCTAGAATAGAAGAAGTTAAGGACCTTGACTACTGGGAAAGACTACAATCCTTAAAATTATATAGTCTAGAAAGGAGAAGAGAACGCTACATGATAATTCAGGCATGGAAACAGATAGAAGGAATAACAGAAAACATCATGGAACTAAAAATATCAGAAAGAGCAAGCAGAGGTAGATTAATAGTGCCCAAAACTGTACCAGGAAAAATAAGGAAAGCACACAGGACATTAATCCACTACGCACCAGCATCGATAATGCAGCGTCTATTCAATGCGTTGCCAGCTCATCTGAGGAATATGTCAGGAGTGAGCGTAGATGTGTTTAAGAATAAGCTCGACAAATATCTAAACTGCATCCCAGACCATCCAAGATTGGAAGATGCAAAATATACCGGAAGATGTACTAGCAACTCTCTGGTAGACATTAGAGGTGCCTCACACTGAGGGACCTGGGGCAACCCGAACGAACTGTAAGGTAAGGTCTCACTGAGGTTCGAATCCTAACAGGGAAGGAAGAGTTTCTTTGAATTCCCTTTAGGTTCCTCGTCGAGGCTCACAGAAGAAAGAGGATCCAGAAAGTGCGTGAGAAAATCGACAGCTTGTGTAAAAGGCCCATTAAAACACTCTGGTTTAAAGCTAATCTGGTTTAAAGCTAAGGACCACATTTCGGTGGACTAACTTCCACCCTTATTAAGCAGTGAATCACTGCTTGATAAGGGTGGAAGTGAGTCCACCGAAATATAGTCCTTGGCTTAAAACCAGAGTGTTTTAATGGGCCTTTAACATTTGAGATATATTCTGTTTGAACAGAATTTATTTACACACACATATGTGTGTATGTATATATATATATATATAGATATATATATATATATATATGTATATATATATATGTATATGTATATAATAATATATATATATATTATATATACACATATATACATATACTAAATACAGAACTTGCACCCTGTCATATAGATATATATAGATATATATAATATATAGATAATCTATCTATATGTCTAGTATAATTTTATAATATTGACTTTTTTAATATTATTATTAGTTATCTATACACATATAGCAATATACTACATACAGAACTTCACCCTGTCATATATATTATATATATATATATAATATATATATATATACTATATATATATATATATATGTATAGTACACTACATCAGCACTAATTTTTTATAACTTTCACCCCCTGATGGCCTTGAATCCTTCCTCAACTAACGCGGCTTCTTGTTAAAGAATAGCGTCGTCCATTTTTTATATCCACCCTTCAAATGGTGATTGCATCTTTACTGGGGAACATGAATTTTGTATGAATACGAAACAAAATGATTTTATCTTATAACCCCTTCCGTTAACATCTACTATGTAGCTGCAGGACAATCTTTGCAGTACAAAAAAGGCAACACCTGCAGTAGCGTCTTGAGCAACAAAAAAAATAACAATTCTGACAACATTCAATAGAGAACCTGCTATACTAATGATTTCGGCATTTTCCATCGGTACAATTTTGAATTATACAACTGCATGGTCACGCGTAAATCAATCGCTTTCGTTCTTCCACTACTCATCATTCCTTCATACCTACATTGTATGTATATATATATATATATATATATATATATATATATATATATATATATATATATATATATATATATATATTTCAATTAAATGTCCAAATGAGAGAGGACTTAGAGAGAAGCTGAAAAGACTGGTATGAATCTGAGAGTGTTTGTTGGAGGTAAATGTTCAAAATAAATGAAGTTAAAGCATGAATGTTGCAGTGGCTGGTTTATTTTTAGTCCTGGAGCCACTCACTTTTAGAGCAAGCGACTTAGCTATTGCAAGATATACAAATTATTATGTACTGTACGTCCTACATCGCACAAGATAGATTAACACAACGGGGAAAAAATATATATAACATATTTCTAAAGCAGCATTCGCTATTGTCCAACGTTGGATGGATACAGTCAGACAAATATGACACCACATAAAATGAGCGATGTTCGGAGCTTAAAAGAAACACTTTTTATGGGAACTAATCAGCGAGTTTCAGGTGTGTGCCGTTAGTGATTACCTGCCGACCACGGCTTAGCGCTTCGAGTTGGATTTTACCTGCTTCCATGAGACGCTATGTTTATTTATAGCTTGGTGGTATAAAACGTGTCCTGAGAATTGTTTCTGTATATTATTATTATTTTTTTTTCTTTCTTTCTTTTTTGCTCTATCACAGTCCTCCAATTCGACTGGGTGGTATTTATAGTGTGGGGTTCCGGGTTGCATCCTGCCTCCTTAGGAATCCATCACTTTTCTTACTGTGTGCCGTTTCTAGGATCACACTCTTCTGCATGAGTCCTGGAGCTACTTCAGCGTCTAGTTTTTTTTCTAGATTCCTTTTCAGGGATCTTGGGATCGTGCCTAGTGCTCCTATGATTATGGGTACGATTTCCACTGGCATATCCCATATCCTTCTTATTTCTATTATCAGATCTTGATACTTATCCATTTTTTCTCTCTCTTTCTCTTCAACTCTGGTGTCCCATGGTATTGCGACATCAATGAGTGATACTTTCCTCTTGATTTTGTCAATCAACGTCACGTCTGGTCTGTTTGCACGTATCACCCTATCCGTTCTGATACCATAGTCCCAGAGGATCTTTGCCTGATCGTTTTCTATCACTCCCTCAGGTTGGTGCTCGTACCACTTATTACTGCAAGGTAGCTGATGTTTCTTGCACAGGCTCCAGTGGAGGGCTTTTGCCACTGAATCATGCCTCTTTTTGTACTGGTTCTGTGCAAGTGCCGGGCATTCGCTTGCTATGTGGTTTATGGTTTCATTTTTCGTATTGCACTTCCTACATATGGGAGAGATGTTATTTCCGTCTATCGTTCTTTGAACATATCTGGTTCTTAGGGCCTGATCTTGTGCCGCTGTTATCATTCCTTCAGTTTCCTTCTTTAGCCCTCCCCTCTGTAGCCATTGCCATGTGTCATCGCTGGCTAGTTCTTTAGTCTGTCTCATGTATTGTCCGTGCATTGGTTTGTTGTGCTAGTCCTCTGTTCTGTCTGTCATTCTCCTGTCTCTGTATATTTCTGGGTCTTCGTCTACTTTTATTAGTCCTTCTTCCCATGCACTCTTTAGCCACTCGTCTTCACTGGTTTTCAGATATTGCCCCAGTGCTCTTTTCTCGATGTTGACGCAGTCCTCTATACTTAGTAGTCCTCTCCCTCCTTCCTTTCGTGTTATGTATAGTCTGTCCGTATTTGCTCTTGGGTGTAGTGCTTTGTGTATTGTCATATGTTTCCTGGTTTTCTGATCTATGCTGCGAAGTTCTGCCTTCGTCCATTCCACTATTCCTGCGCTGTATCTGATTACTGGCACTGCCCATGTGTTTATAGCTTTTATCATATTTCCTCCATTGAGTTTTGACTTGAGTATCGCCTTGAGTGTCTGCATATATTCTTTCCTGATCGTGTCCTTCATCTCTTGGTGTTTTATATCCCCTCCTTCCATTATTCCCAGGTATTTGTATCCTGTCTCATCTGTGTGTTTGATGTTGCTCCCATCTGGTAGCTTTATCACTTCAGTTCTCGTTACTTTGCCTTTTTGTATGTTGACTAAGGCGCATTTTTCTATTCCAAACTCCATCCTGATGTCCCCAGATACAATCCTTACAGTCTGGATTAGGGTATCTATTTCCTTGATGCTCTTACCATACAGTTTGATGTCGTCCATGAACATCAGATGGTTGATTGTGTTGCCTCTTTTCTTGAGTTGCTACCCGGCATCCATCTTCTGTAGTACTTTTGTCATGGGAATCATGGCTACTACGAAGAGTAGTGGGGACAGTGAGTCGCCCTGGAAGATCCCTCTCCTGATATTAACCTCTGCTAGTCTTATTCCAGAGCTTGTAAGTATTGTATTCCAGTTGCGCATTGTATTTTTGAGGAAGCTGATGGTGTTTTCCTCTGCCCCATATATTTTCAGGCATTCTATTAGCCATGTGTGTGGTATCATGTCGAAGGCTTTCTTATAGTCTACCCATGCCATGCTTAGGTTGGTTTTCCTTCTCCTACTGTTCTTCATTACCATTTTGTCTATCAGGAGCTGGTCTTTTGTGCCCCTACACTTCCTTCTGCAGCCTTTCTGTTGGTGGGGGATGGTGTTTGTCTCCTCTAGGTAGTTGTATAGCCTTTCACTGATGATACCTGTTAGTAACTTCCACATTATTGTTAGGCAGGTGATAGGCCTGTAGTTACTGGCTATATTTCCCTTACTCTTGTCTTTTTGTTCTAAGGATGTTCTTCCTGTGGTCATCCATTTGGGTGCATGGTGATTTGAGATACAATGCTGGAGTTGTTCTGCTATTCGTGGGTGTAGGGCCTTGAAGTTTTTGAGCCAGTATCCATGGACTTCATCGGGACCTGGGGCTTTCCAGTTTGGCATTTTCTTTAGTTGGTGTCTGACTGTGTCTGTCGTGATCTCTGTGAATCTTTGTTTTATTCTCCCTGTTTCTTCTTCCTTGACTTCCTGGAGCCATGTTGCATGTTGTTATTATTATTATTATTATTATTATTATTATTATTATTATTATTATTATTATTATTATTATTATTATTCAGAAGGTGAACCACAGGGGCCATTATTAACTTGAAATCCAAGCTTCCAAAGAATATGATATTCATTCGAAAGAAATAACAGAAGGTAATGGGAAATACAGGCATTACTTCAGGTTCTTTGCAGCGTGCCTTCGGCCCCTAGCTGCAACTGCTTTCATTCCTTTTACTGTACCTCCTCATCTTACTTTCCACCCTCTCCTAACACTGATTCATAGTGCAACTGCGAGGTTTTCCTCCTGTTACACCTTTCAAACCTGTTACTGTCAGTTTCCATTTCAACGCTGAATGAGTGCTTGGCATCTGGCCTAAATTCTATATTCAACTCGACTCAACGAGAATGGTTATATTAGAAAAAACAAGCGACAATATTGCCTTAAATCTAACCGTATCAGCGTCGGCTTGATATATCAAACAACTTTCCTATTTTTCTAATTATAGTATATATATTTTTCTAACTCCCCGAAGAGAGTGAATAAGTTCCTTTATTTGTGAATGACAAGGATATTCAACGCAAATGCGATAAAAATAGCTCACATAGACGTCAGTACACAATCCAACTTCTCCGTCATCTTAAAGGCACTTAAGAAGTACTCTTAGGCTTGTTTTACCCTGGAGGTGAAAATCTGTCAGAAACATTAACTTAAATCGGTATATAACCGTAGGCAGAGAGAGAGAGAGAGAGAGAGAATGTGAAACGGGAGGAGGAGGAGGAGGAGGAGGAAAAGATATATGAAAGGAAGCAATGAATAATTGTGAGGGAGAGAAACCATTGGATTACGAAAGTAATGTTTAGTCGATTTGCAGTTTCATCCCAGAGGACTTACTAAAAATCGTAAGGTTATATGTATACGTGTCTATATATATATATATATATATATATATATATATATATATATATATATATATATATATATATATATATATATATATATATATACACACGTACACGTACGTATATATTGATTGATATCACTCGTCATCTTGTCACAGATTCCTATACGCTGGCGGTGGTCATTTGCCAACGTTAAATTCGTACTGCATCTCAAAATAAACACCTGATTCGAGGTTGATGTGTGCTGGAAATATCGAGTTACCTTCGTTCAAGAGGAAAGAAAAGCAAAAGCAATATGTACGCAGTAAGGGGCAATATCACGGTTGCCTCACTCCTGGTGATCTTCCAGGATTTGGCGCCCGTAAGAAGGATGACGAGCTTAGAAAGAGATAGAAAAACGAAGGCTAAAACTGATGTGATATTCCGCCCACGTATGGATGCCCTAAGCTCCTTACGAGACGGGGACAGGGGAGGGATAAGGACTGTGTTGTTAGGGGGAGAGGAGGACAGAGGGAGGGAGGATAGTGCGTGAAGGCTCAACGAGAGAAGGGAAAAACAAAGGCATCCTCCCTCCGCGGCTCCGCCTCGGACGAGGATGGATGGATGAGAAAAGGATCAGGGAGCTCGTCGTTCAGAGCATGCGCCGCCAATCGTCAAGCAACCACCTGTGGAGTAGGACATAACCCTTCGAAGAAAACAGAAGCGTCGTTTTCCACCTTTGCGGATCTCTCTCTCTCTCTCGCTTCGTTTTGAGTGCATTTGCATCTGTACTCGTTCTCGGAGGTAAGAAGAATGATCTTTTACAAGGAAAGCGTTAATATGGGCTTTTATCTTGCGTCACACTTATAGTAAAGCGAGAAGCCGCCTAGACTCGAACAGGTAACCTATTTAGCAATTACCTGAATTCAAACCGGAAACAGCAACGCTTGCTGTGAGGGAAATTACCCACAATTCTCCATACTCTTCTCGTTGCTATGAAGTGATGTACTACGTACTTACACTGCTCAGCTGTCAAATTAAAATAATAGACCCATCTTCTCAATGTGGTATATATTATTGAATAGTTTTGTAGTATATTAATTTTGTAGTATATTAATAGACAGGTGTGTAGTATATTAATAGACCCATTTTCAAATGTATTTTATATTAAATAATTTTGTAGTATATTAATGACAGGTGTGTAGTATATTAATTTTGTAGTATTTTAATGACGTGTGTAGTATATTAATAGACCCATTCTCAAATACGTTTTATATTATTGAATAATTTTGTAGTATATTAATGAAGGTGTGTAGTATATTAATGACAGGTGTGTAGTATATTAATTTTGTAGTATATTAATGACAGGTGTGTAGTATATCAATTTTGTAGTATAATAATGACATGTGTGTAGTATATTGATTTTT
The DNA here is from genome assembly GCF_015104395.2 of Macrobrachium nipponense. Taxonomy (NCBI): domain Eukaryota; kingdom Metazoa; phylum Arthropoda; class Malacostraca; order Decapoda; family Palaemonidae; genus Macrobrachium; species Macrobrachium nipponense. The sequence continues at coordinate 112,091,112 of NC_061109.1, read as the reverse complement.
TAGTATAATAATGACAGGTGTGCTAATAACGATTTTGATTTGGCATGTTGATTGATCACTGGGTTTTTCTTTCGGCCTACCGAAGATATGAGTATTTTGTTAAAATGTTTTGAAAAGCTGCTCATTGACGCTAGATTTGTTCGACTTTGCATTTTCTGGTCCACTTTTACCTAGGAAAAGAACTTTTTCAAGCCTTGAAAAAATTAACATTTTTATTTATCATCATCCCTGCTTTTGATTCAGCTCTCACCTTTATCGAATCCATTGATTCGCTTTGTCAGACCACTGGCGAATCGCGATTTCTTAGAGTCTGAAGTGAACAGTCTCCCACTGAGAAAAATAGCATGAAGGGTTCTACTAAGCTTTCTTAGGGGAATAATACGCGAGAGATTACGCGATGCCTTAGAATTGCTTCTGAGCTACAAGAGTTGTCAGGCGTTGCCGTCTAGAACGGTGATAGTAAAATACGGTGTGCACTTTCCATAGAGTATGTTTTAGACTAAGGCTTGTACAGCGCACGCACACACACACACACACACACACATATATAATTAAAAGTCATACACAATATGTTGCCATTCCATTCTCTTCCAGTGACTCGTTGTGGCGAGCGGAGTAACTTCCACTTTATTCAATCTTCATATTAAGAGACAACATCAAACGTGAGGTTCCAAAAATTCCACATATACTTATCGTCATTAGCATCAGTATTGGCCTTCATTCCTTTTGCCTTGAAGACTGCTTAACATTCCTGTCTATCAACAACCTCAGTCAACGTAAGAAACTTTGCATCTTCGTCAGGACCTGAATATTCTTTGAATATTCTCGTTCTCGGTTATCTATAAAATTAGGCATTGATGGAATTGACTTCGTAGATGTGACAAATGGCACTTTTTTTGTTAGGTCAAAAGGCCGACAAAAAGAGTGAAGAGTTTAAACGTGCTTATTAGATAGGTTGGCTTTCAAGGTCGTGATCCTGCTATAAATTGTAAGTAGTTTTTTTTTATGACTATGTTGGAAATCTCTATCATGGAGTTATTTGTAGAAAATGACATTATAAATCTATTTCTAAAAACATTTCTTGCATTATTTTCTTTTTTAAACATCTTCATATCTTTAATTAGAATTTATTTCTAGACCTATTCTTTTGCTTTATGTCTAGGAAATCTCTTGTATGCGTTTAGTTTGTGGCAATTACCAGTTGGGCTTTGTTTCTTAAAGTCTCGTGAGCGATTCCATTTGAAAGTAAAGTCAAGTTTACAATTATTATATATAATAATATATATATATATATATATATATATATATATAT
>NC_061109.1:112082300-112084800 GCF_015104395.2 Macrobrachium nipponense | reverse complement strand
TTCTTCTACTATTTCTTGGTTCCTCTTTTCTTTCTTATTCTTTTTCTTCTAATATTTCTTGGTGCCTCTTTCCTTTCTTATTCGTTTTCTTCTACTATTTCTTGGTGCCTCTTTCCCTTCTTATTCGTTTTCTTCTACTATTTCTTGGTGCCTCTTTCCTTTCTTATTCGTTTTCTTCTACTATTTCTTGGTGCCTCTTTCCCTTCTTATTCGTTTTCTTTTAATATTTCTTGGTACCTCTTTCCTTTCTTATTCATTTTCTTCCACTATTTTTTGGTGCCCTTCCTTCTATTTCGGTTTCAGTTTAATATTTCTTGGTGCCTTCCCTTTCTTATTCGTGTCTTCTTCTACTATTTGGTGCTCTTTTCTTCTTTCTTTTTCTTCTACTATTTCTTGGTTCCTCTTTCTTTCTTATTTCTTTCGTCAATAATTTTTTGGTGCCATCTTTCCTTTCTTATTCGTTTTCTCTAATTTCTTGGTGCTTCTTGGTCTCTTTCTTTCTTTCTATTTTCTTTCTAATATGTTCCTTGGTGCCCCTCTTTCCTTATCTTATTCGTCTTTCTTTTCTTACTACTATTTCTTGGTTGGGGCCTCTTTCCCTTTTCTTATTATTGCGGTTTTGCCTTCCATTTTACTATTTCTTGGTGACTCTTTCCTTTCTTACTTGTTTTCTTCTACCTATTTTTGGTTGGGCCTCTTTCCCTTCTTATTCGTTTTCTTTTTAATATTTCTTGGCTAACCATCTTTTCCTTTCTTATGTCATTGTTTCTTCCACTATTTTTTTGCGGTGACCGTCTTTCCCTATTCTGTTATTCGGTTTTCTTTATTTAATAGTTTTCTTGGTGCCTCTTTCCTTTATTCGTTTTCTTCTGAAATTTCTTGGTGCCTCTCTCCTTTTATTTATTTTCCTCTAATGTTTCTTGGTGCTGTTTTCTTTTGTATGGCTAATAAACTAAGCCAGCCTAGACAGGTTAAGAACGGAGGTAGGCCCATAACAGCCAATATAAGTTAAGGAAAAAAATCATAATCACTATTTCATTCCTTTGGTTTGGTGACTGTCTTGATCATTCCATAGCCTTTTAGACCCCGGTCTTGAAGTGATCTGGTGTGAGCTTCGTGGATTATACCATAATTGTGTGATGGTATTCAGTTTTGTATGTAGCTTTAGCGATTTTTTTTTTATGACTGCTTCCTAAACAGATTACGCAACTTTGTATTTCCAGATGGAGAAAGAAGACGCTATAACTGATGATGGTATTGTTCCGGCGTCATCAAGGGAGAACCCTAAGCATGATCAGAAGAATATGGATTCTGGGAGTTGCCAGCCGATTCCAGTTGCAGAAAACATCGTAAAAACGTAAGATTGACTTTACTAAACTCTCGTAATTTGGTTTTCTAAATTACAGTCATGCAGGATTTTGCTATATACTCTATGTTATTGTTTAGTTTAAATGTGGTTGGAATATAAATGAAGAAGGGAACATATCCCACTATAGACGTGGGATGAGAGATCGTGAAGAAAAGTTACAGGGACTTGTGGGTGGGTTTAAAAGTGGTAAAGGTAAAATTTTGAAAATTAGTGAAAAAATGGAGCCCCGAGCTATGTGCGGAATTAAATGTCAAGGTAATGGCTTGGTAAAGTCAATATAATACAGGTCATAGATTCATGGAATTCAGGAAAGGACAGGATAAGACGTCCGGAAGTGTTAGAGGAAAACTTGGAAGACAGCAAACTGTTCAACTGTGGGTATTTGAAAAGAAGTGGTTAACGAATCTGGCTTCCAATAAGGAGTGAAATGGTAAAATGTAAATGTGAAAAGATACCACGCCAAAATTGTCAGACAAGAAAAGTTTGCGCAAAGTATACTGAAGTGTTTTCGTCGTGTTCAGACAATGTCAAATGAAGTAACAACTGATAGGTCTCACGACGATGGTAAGAACTGCCTCTGAGCTCTTGGCTTCTGAATGCCCGAGCAGTTCCTGATAAAGTGGACATAGGAGATTATTTTAAAGTCATTTTAGCGAGGACCAGCATCTTATTAAAAGTAGATAAAGATTTCATTGATGATCGTAATCAGCATTGTTTTAAGAAAGATTGACATTTATTCTTCAATTGGAATTGTTTGAGTGATCACAGCATAACTCGGACGATAATAAAAGTTTGGAAATTAGAACTGACTCAAGCTTATTATTTTTTATGGAGATAAAGAAAGTGTTATAGAGTAATTCGTATGAAAGCTCATGAGATATTTTCGTGACTCAGATTTAAGAATTTGGAATCCATTATAGGTGAGTTTTCTTTTTCAGGTGAAATATAAATGGCCTTCATGGGTTAGTGAGATTTTAGGATTTCAGCTTGACCAGCTACTGACCTGGGATGACCTCACCCGTCTCCTTTACCGACCATGTGACCCAGCTTCTCTTGCTGCAACGAGAATCATGTTTGGTAAGAAAAATAATGTTTGATTTTTTTTTTCATTGAATCTAACTGTTGGTAGAA
>NC_061109.1:112037300-112079800 GCF_015104395.2 Macrobrachium nipponense | reverse complement strand
CTGCACAAGGCTTCAGAGATGTTGAGTTGACATTCTCTCCGAAAACACAATACATACATTCTTCAGTAAGGAGGAATGTACAGCTACTAATTAATTTTTATGTATATTCATAGTTCATAAAAGAATCTTGTAATTTGTACTTTAGAACTTTCAGCATAAAAGTTTAAAAAAAAAAAAAAAAACAGGCAGTCCCCAGCATATGACGGGGTTCCGTTCTTGAGACGCGTCGTAAGCCGAAAATCATCATCAGCCGGAAAAGCGTCAAAAATCCTAAGAAAACCTTACTATTAATGCTTTGGGTGTATTGGAAACTGTCAACAGCATTCTTATTGCATTTTGCATAAAAGACTTCAAATATTTATTATTTTGCATTTTTGGAGTCATATTTTTTCTCTCAGATCGGCGTCGTAAGCGACATAACCCTGGAACCTGCGTCGTAAACCTGGAAATAATTTTTTGATGAATATAATTGAAAAGCGTCGTAACCTCAGAACATCGTAAACCAAACCCATCGTAAGCTGGTGACTGCCTGTAGTCACTTCCAGATCCACATCTAGATTAGTGATGAGTAATCCTACACAGTGAACTCTCCCTGTAAGTTCACTGCACCAGTCTGTGATCCATCTAGTCTTACATAACAGACCCACTCTGGGTCATTAAATCTCAAGAAAGAAAAAGAAGATAGTATTCTGCAAATAATCTCTGCTTACTTGTATAGCATGAGTAAAGGCACCATAAAAGCATTCTTGGCACGTTGTATTATCTTGAATTTAGTAACATGTTAGTTTAAACTATTATTACTGTAGTGTATGCGTGAATGATGGAAAATAATGAGAATGGGTTTTAAAAACCTTTCAATTTTTCTAGGATTGAATTTGTACAGGTATGAGCAGAACTGCAATTGTAATCAGAAATTCTACAGAATAAATTTTTCATGAAAAATTGATAAACAGCTGAATCATATTTCAGATTATTTCCACAAAACACAAAGTGGATCAAGGATTATTTATAAGGGTTAAGTCATATTAAGTATGCAGTGCATGAAATATTCAAAGTTTTTAACTTTATCTCATTTTTTGCGTATACGTGCCTATCACAGGTACAAAACTAATGGGTCTTTCTTATGAATGATAAATTACTACATTCAGAATAACCAAAAACATACAATAAAGTTATGGCAGTTGTTATTATTGTCATATTTAATAATATAATAATAATAATTTCAGGTGTAACTTAGTGCGTAAGTCATTATTCTATCTGTGATTTACATTTATCTGAAGAGCCACTAACTAGTGATGAACCCTATTTTCCAAACCAGGAATTCTAATGCTCTTGGATTTACCACAAGAGAGAGGAATGGGAATTGCTGATCAGTTATGGGGAGATCCAAAGCTCTGTCATTTTCCACTATTTAATTGGGTCAAACCTTTACCACTGCGTTGGATGTTGCTCCTCTACGGTGTCATGGTTGCTTGTAAGTATTATGGTGCTATATACCCTGTTCAAGTATGTGGTTTGATGTGCCTCTAGGATACACAAACAATTTGTTTGTGGGGGGCTGAGGGAGCTCATGGTTAAGATAGGAACTGGACTGCTAATTAGTTAAGGTTGAGTTTTGCTAGGATTAAGGGTAAGTTACTTTGATAGTTAGATCTGTGGTATGTACCTGTTCAGTGTTGTCACCTCTCGTTCATGAGGTATTTTTCTCATCCCATAAGAATGCAGTCACAGATTTTCTTGGATGAAAAGTTATGTGGGTGGGAACTGAAAAGGCAAAGGTATTTTTGCCATGATTACTTATCACTGGAAAACCTTAATTGCTCTATGAAGCAGTGACAATGGATGTACACATAAGACTTAAGCTGTATTGTTTATTTCTAAAATACCTGCTTTCTTTGTTCTTCAAGAAAGTCACTGCATAATTTTTCTTTAATTTGCACAGACATTCTTAGCCCTTCACTTCCAATAGACTATTAGATAGGTAAACTCTTGAAGTAGTCATAATATGGAAATAGCCTTTCTGACCTGTAAAGTTTAACATAAATAAGAGTTATCATTTCAGAGGTACTGTGATTAAATTATTAGATTACAGTATTTTGAATTTTCTGACTATCAATCTTCTTTTCACATGTATGTATAGAGCTTATCTCTCTCTCTCTCTCTCTCTCTCTCTCTCTCTCTCTCTCTCTCTCTCTCTCTCTCTCCTCTCTCTTCTCCACACACACAGGTTTTATCATATGCACAGAACTGTCCTCATTGAACATAAAGCATAGCTTACAACTTGCTTACCATACTTTTCATCATCTGGTGCACTTTTAACTCCTACAGTTCTTGTAAAGCATTTTGAACCCTATTTACAGGCACACTTCTGATGATTTTGGGATGGAAATGGCGTCTTAGCTGTGGAGTTTTTGTAACATCCTACTGGTACCTTTTCCTCCTGGACAAGGGCACCTGGAACAACCATTCCTATCTCTATGGATTGATATCAACAATGATGCTCTTCTCTGATCCACACAGATGTTGGTGAGTTCAACAAAAGCAATGTGGCACTTTCCAGCATCTGGCGATGAAGTTCCATTCCTTTAATGTGTATAATAAAGTTGAGCAGTTTATGAATATTCTGTTGCTCATGTAATGAAGTTAAGGTGTCATGTCAAATGTAGTTGTTTATGTAAGTTTTTTGTAAAATGGGAGGCTAGAGGTGAACCTTTGTACATGTAAGGTTAGTTTGTTATGCCAACTGATTGGTGAGCCTCTTCGAATAAACTCCTTCCTAACCTCTTATATGCTATATTTTGCATGCTCTTTGAAAAATTGACCACACCAACCAGAATTAGAACAAATGTTCATATCCTAACTTTGATTTATCTTCCAGGTCTCTAGATTCCATCACAACTCCTGCACTCAAAAATAGTCATGTACCCTTGTGGAGCTACACATTGCTTCGTTTTCAAGTGTTCCTGTTGTACTTCTTTGCTGGCTTGAAAAAGCTAGATCCTGATTGGCTGTATGGCTTTTCGATGCAACATTTGTCTGAGCACTGGGTGTTCCTTCCTTTCAGGTACAGTTTTCCAGAATTTCAAATGGTTTTTAATTTCAGTCAGAATGCTGACCTCTCCAATCGAGATTGTTTCTATGAAAATAATATTGCAGAGCTTTAGTGACAGTAACTGGACTTTCAATTCTCACAAGGCCATGTATCTAATATATGGAGTCGTTGCTTGTTCAGTCATACCATGGCTAACAGACTCCATTCCAGAAGGATATTCTTTAACTGAATTATCCTTTATCCAAGCAAATTTTTTCCATAAGAAATAATAGGAACTGGATCAATTCCTCCCAGACTTGTAAAAATACTGTACAGCAAAGAAAAGCATTTTTACTAAAATTTAACAAGCATAGTGTGCAGAAGTTATGCAGAAAAATCATAACGTAAATATATATGAAATAGATACAAATTTGTTCTCACTTCATCTGCAATTGGGAGAGTTGATGGCCTTTGTGCAAGGTTTTGAGACAGGTGAAGTGGAGGAAGCTCTCGTTCCAGGGGTGGTGTTCGAGAGATCAGCATCCTGTTGTGGCCTAAAAAACACTATATTGTCAGCTAACTGCCGTTTATTTATCCAAATTGACAGCAGTTTCCCAGCCTTTTCAGATGTCTCAGACCTTTGTTACACAACACATTTCACTTCCTTAGTAGCATCAGCTCCTTACATTATATGATGGTAGAAATTGTTTTTTTGTCCACCCCATGCTTCCTCGGCCAGATCAACCACTCAGACACCACTTTCATTTGTTTTTATATTTCCTTTTGAACATCTATAGATTTTCTCTTTCTTTTTTGCCTAATGGGCATCCCAGCTTTCTTACATAGAGTACAATTATAGCACTAGCATTCAGTTAAAAATAATACCCTCACAAAATGTTTAGCGACGTGCACTAAGTGAGACCCACATGAAGTAGTCTGAACCTGCTGGGAACTGCACACACCTGACACGCTTCAACCCATAAACGTTCTAGCCAGTCATCTTTGTCCTTCACTTTGTCCTTGATTTGCATTTTGCAGACCTGATGATGTTTACATTTTCAATAGTTTATGAAATGGAGAGGCCCTTCATGCAAATCTAATTGAGAAAATGATAGTAGTAGTATTCATCTGAATACCTGTATGAAAGACCATTACCTAAAACGGAACTAAATGCTGAATATTACAATGGAATCTTTCACAGTTTTTCAGCAGAATCTTTGGTTAGAGTTTTATGCCATCTTTATTAGTTTCTGCTGGTATACTCTAGAAAAAACTGAGTTGCATCATTTTAATATAAGATAATATGGGGTTCTAAAAGAAATATTTTTAGTTTCATAAGTTTACTGTATCATGTATCATCAACTATCTTCCTTTAATATTTCATATGCTTCTATCACAAGGTTAGATGAAACATGAGTAGTCTCCAGTCTCATCTTTCCCATCAAATGCATTTTTCTGCATGAATTCCCATGCAGTAGTGATGGCACCGAGTTTTGGTTAATGGTGCCATAACTATATTACGGACCCAAAACTCGGCCAGTTATGGCGCCATATATCGCCGATTTTATGGTGCCTTACAAGCGCCATAAAACTGGATTGCCATTAACTGAGTCTAATGATATATATATATATATATATATATATATTATATATATATATATATATATATATATATTATGTATATGTATATATGACTGTACCAGTAAATAAAGTGTATTAGTTAGTGTACATGGTACAAGAAATACTGTACGTACATATGTATGTAGTAAAATGTGGAACCTTACCTTTCGAGTGAGGTGATCTCCGAAAGTGGCGACAGAGGAGGAGGACAAATGGCAGAAAACATTACACTTAACTTTACGAAACACATTAAAAAATGGCAGAAAACATTAAAACTATGCTTTAGGAAAGACATTAACAAATGGCACAAAATATTAACACTTAACTTTACAAAAATTTTAAAATTAAATTTGGTTTTTCTTTTTTTTTTGTCTTTTTTTATTTTTACATTTTTTTTTTTTTTTTATACTTTACGTTTTTTTTTTTGTTTTTTTTTTACAAAATTTCAATTTCTTCACCACTTTCAACTTTCTGTTTTTTCGTATCACTCAGATCTTCCTGTTTTCTTACTACCAAAGACCTCTTTAAAAAATAACTATCCAAGGAAGATTGCTTCTGCCTGCTTTTCACAATGTTCCTGAAACAACTCAGGCAAACGTCATCGAACTGCGCAAGCATACGACCTGTGTAAGCCTTTTTGGGATGTCTCTTTTCTACAAATGATTGCACTTTATGAAAAGCAGCTAGAGCATCGTTAATTTCTGCTGTTGTCATAGGGTCCTTCTCCTCCTCCTCCTCCTCCTCGCCGCTGCTAGAGAACTCTTCTTGAACGACGTTATGTTGCATGACCTCCAACTCCTAGAGTCATCCATCGTAAGCTACTCTTGGTGCTCCTCGAGAAGGTCATTGAGGTCGTCCTCGTCGACGACCAGCCCCATGGACTTGCCGAGTGCAACGATCTCGTCAAGATCTGGTTGCGAAACAGTTTCAGGATCGTCAACTGTTTCTGAATCTGCATCAGCTCCGCCAACGTCGAATCCCTTGAAGTCTCAGGCGAATACAGCATAGATGCTGACCAATAGGAGAGCAGGATCTTACAGCGATGACTAGCATCAGGAACCAATGGGAGAGTGGGAGGATGGTGGCGAGTCTACAGAGTTAGAGGCGCGCGAGTTTTCAAATTGTTCTTGGTGGTCTGGGCGAATCTTGGGACTTTACAGTAACACCCTTTTGTAACCTGAATTATTTTCATATGCAGAGGCAAAAAAATCTTCGTCTTTGCTTTCGTAACTTGGATTTTTTGTAAGTTGGGACTTTCGTATGTTGAGGTTCCACTGTACACACACACACACACACACATATATATATATATATATATATATATATATATATTATATAGATATATATATATAGTTTATATATATATAACCATACATATATATATATATTATATATATATATATATATATATAAATAGTATGTATAAATATATATATAAATATATTATATATATATATATACATATATATATATACAAAATATAAATATATATATATATATATATATATATATATATATAGATATATATATATATATATATATATATATATATATATAAATATATATATATATATAAATATATATATATATATATATATATATATATATATATATATATACATACACATATTACACACATACACATATTGATATATATATATATATTTATATATTAATATATATATATATGTATATTATTTATATATATTATATATATATATATACAATATATATATATAATATTACAATATAGATATACATACATATAATAATATATATACATATATCTATATATATATTAGTACCATATTATATATATATATATATATTAATATATATATATATACATATATATTATACATATATTACATATTATATATATATATATCATATATATATATATATATATATATATAATATATAGATACATAGATATTAAATATTATATTATACATAATATATATATATATATATATATATATAAATTATATAATAATATATATAACATATAATATTATAACAATTATATATAAATATATATATTTATATATATATATATATATATATATATATGGCATGGAAAAGAGCTAGAAAAAAATTTTATTCAACTAATGACAAACTTGAATTTAGTAAGCATAATATTCTAAAATTACCCTATGATGAAAGGTTTTTAGATATTCCTAGAATTTTAAAGCTTTTTAACATAAATGTTGTTTTCAGTAATATTAATGTCAAGAGTTTAGTAATCAAAAATTCTCCTAAAGATCTTCCAGGCTGCATATATGAAATTCCTTGCAAAAAGTGTGATAAAGTCTATTACGGACAGACCGGTAAATCTCTTTCTCAACGTCTCAAACAGCACCAATATTCTGGGAAAACTGGGCAAATATCTAATGCATTATTCGTACATATGAGAGACTTAGATCATTCTATTAACTGGAGTCAAGCAAGAGCCTTAATCCCATGTAATGACACAGTTAAAAGGAATATCATTGAATCTTGTTTCATTAAGTCAAATAATAGAAATGTTCTAAATTAAAGTCTTGGTTTATTTAAACTTGATGCTTTCATAATGAAAAAAGTTGTAGATAAATATAAGCAACAAAATTAATATATTCAGTTTTTACATGTTTTGGACTGTAAAGATATTTTGTAATTTCAGTTAGGGTCAAATCTGTTTAGGTTTGTGACTGTGTGATATCCGATAATCCTGGATTATCTTTTTTAATTTTTACCCTTTTGACAATTAACCATCTGGTATTCTTGATCTTGTTTTGTACCTGAGACCTTTCTCTCCAATTAACTCCTTGACAATGTCTTAGTAAAGACAAAAGCGCTCGAATTTCTGACTATCATTTTCCTGTGGTATTCGCTTATTTAATGAAGTCACGTGCATCTACTGTGATTTATATATATATATATATATATATATATATATATATATATATATATATATATATATATATATATATATATATATATATACATAAATTTATATATATATATATATCATATATATATATATATATATATATACACATATATATGAATAACATGATCACGAAGTATATAAAACGTGATGTTATGTATAAATAAAGGTTTTTGCCACGTCGCAAAAACCTTTATTTATACATTATATATATATATATATATATATATATACATATATATATATATATATATATATATATATATATATATATATATATATATATTTTTTTTTTCTAACTCACCTTGATCACTCCTGGGAAACATATTAATTAACACTGAAAAATTTGGCCTTGAATGGAGCACGAGGGATCAGAACAAAAAGAAAAAAAAACTACTCAGGCATAAGGCTGACATTACTGAGGAAGGAGGAATTTACATAAAAGCTGGACTCTAGTTTTAAATGCACTGTATTTACATGAATTTAAAGAGGTCCAGGAGACTAAAAAAATGGGGGTCGCTTTGTCGATCCACCAGAACACGTGGCTGGAGCAATCCAGTCACGGCGTTCAGAGATTTTGCGCGAACGGGTTAAAATTGCAAGCTTGCTCCAAGGATTTCCTACTCCTACCACAATCAGCCACAGTGTTTGCCTGGATATTGAGGGCTGGTAGTCTTCTCCTTGATGTCTCCATGCACTATGGAACCTTAAAAATATACTTGGGACTTCCCAGAGAGCATGGGGAAGCAGACAAAAGGGGGGGGGGGGAGAGTCGGCATCTCGGGTGCAGGAGGAGATCTGACCTATCATAGGTCTGGCGTTCTTCTGAGACTGAGCCACTGGTTCCCAATCCTTTTGCATTCTCGGCTCTGTAGGGGGTAATTCCAGCCACCAATGGGAGAAGAGATAGCTTTTTCAAGAGAATGGAGAGAATGGATGCTTTCACTTGGAAGGGGCAACTTGCATATAGACTGTGATGTATGAAACTTGGTAAAAGACTTTATTTTCCTTGGTTCTGGCTTAAAATCTTGAACTCCTTCCCATTCTAGAGGACATTTCAACCCTGGACGGGTTGGAATGGACAAGACAAGCCAGATACAAGGACCAATTGCAATATAGATTACTGAGCCTTCCATTCTCCCTTGAGTGGACTTATAATATAAGCAATATTCAAACTCTGCCGATGATAATATTCATGAAGTCTTACTCAACAGGCAGAGGATTAAACAAAATAAAATGTGACCTGACTAAACATTAACTTGCTATATTCCAATAAAGAATACTTTTAAAATATAACATCACACTGAGAATAACAATGGATAGCAATCATTGGGTATATATGGACTTAACCTACAGGTAAATTACATCATATTTAATACTACTATCTCAATTGTTCAAGGCAACACATACTATCTGTTTACCCTGATGGGGCGATATGATGCGTTCAGGTGTGTTAATGGCCCTGCGGTTTCGTTAAGTAACTTTGTCTCGTAACAAGACGATGCCTAACAGTATTAATTACATCCACGCAAACATTAGTGCAACTAACAAGGGGAAAATTAACTAAGTAATTCTTTGTAGAGATTAGATAAGGTAACACACACACACACACACACACACACACACACACACACACACACACACAAAATGTAAATTTCACCAAAGACAATGGCAATCTCACAAAATATAAAGACTAGGGAATAACACTAACTCAAAAAGCTAATCAACCAATGTATAAACGAGCCAGGCTTCGAAATTATCTCTAAGCTATAGCAACGTTTGCTGGCTAAAATTTTCCCAAGTCAAATGGAATTCTAAGTGCCTAGAATAGGGCATTGTGCCAATTGTGGCACTTTTACGACAGTAGTTCCTAAAGAAATACTAATTTATACAAGGCCAGAATAGCTGGCAGGTTTGGCTCTGCCTAAGCAGAGCATACAATATACAATAAATGCCTCAAGGCAGTAAATAAGAGGAAAGGAAACCAAGGAAGAGGAGATACAGACAGTACAAAAGGAAAAAAGAAAGTTACCAAAGGGTCAGAAGGAAGTAGAAGTAGCAGAATCTGGCACTCTCCTCTGGATGGAGAGGGTCAGAACTCTCTATAAGAGGGTGGCACTGTGCCAGGCACTAGTGCAGAGAGGTTATTGGCTCTCGTAAGGTTTCGGAAGACCTCGACGCCCTTTTCCCTTCTTCCTTCGACCTCTCCGAGGTCAGTTTGATGATGCCATGGGGGCCCTTGAATGATCCAAGCCATTTGAAGATTCAGCAGGGGCATCTGCTCCAGCTGCTGCGACAACTGGGGCCTTGGCACTCGTCCCCGTACCTAATGCTGCATGGCTCGGTTCCCTGAGTTCTTCGGGCAAATTGGATTCGGCAGAGTCATTACTCCGGGACTGGTTAGCTGCTGACGGAGGGGGATTGGATGAGGTAATGGTATTCGGGATAGGCTTACCCGTGAGGAGGACCGACTCTGGGGTGGTCTGCGAGGCCGCACCATTATTGGAGTGTCCACTATGGTCATGGGTGTCCTGGAGGATTCCTATTGGAATTGGCTCTTCCTTGACTGCCGGCCTGGGTTGTTGTGCCAAGCCAGCGGAGGGAGAGCGACCGGGACTTAGAGCTCCAGGAGGAAGACTCGAGTCTGGCCTTGGCACTGGCACTAAGGCCGTTCCTGGCTTAGTGGAAGGATTCGGACGTGGCTCAACATCCACGAGAGATGGAGCCTGGCACTGCCTGGCACCTTCAAGTGGCACTGGCTGTGTAGAGGTAGTCCTTGGAGGCCCGTGGAATGGGTCTGAAGCTATGTGAGGGCTGGGGCCCTGATATGGTATAAAGTTAGGAGGAGACTTAAAATCTTGTCCTAGCAGGACATCATAACCTCCTGATATATAGATTGCTACTGCCATGGTACATATCGTAGAACGGTGAGGTCGTGTGACTCTCAACCGGACATTAGGTAGGAACATCTTGACGTGGTTGAGGCTCTCTATCGTGATGAACTGGTGCCTATCAACCTTAGCTCCGTAAGGAATTTCATCCTCTCGGATGATGGAGACTTGCGCACGAGTGTCGTTGAAAGCTCGGACCTGGTGGGCAGGATAGCGACCTTTGGGAGGTGTGGCAAATATGGGGCCCTGAGCAGGGGGGCCTAGAGTGGATGGATTCGTCACAGCCATAGCAATGGCAGAAACAGGGGCTTTCTTGGGGCATCCTGCCCAGGCAGCAGTGTGCCCATGCACTTTGCATATGTCACAGAAACTCTTGCTAAAATCCGGCCTGGGCCTATTGTTTCTGTTCCAATGGCCTTTGTTTTTGTTATTATGATTGGGTAGTCCATTCGGGGGAGTGGCAGCAGCTTGCTGAGGAGGATCCACTTTTGAGAGGCACTGCTCCGTGGTGTGACCTGGTTTATTGCAATGCCCACACAGGTTTCTGAGGAAGGTTATTGGGGCGCTGGGTAGGCTGAGAGGTGGCAGCAAGAGTGAGGGGGAGAGCAGGATGTATTTTCTTCTTTAAGGAACTCTGCAATGGATGGTGGGCATCATAGGCGTCTGCCCATTTACAGCACTCCAAAAGAGTCTTAGGGGCCTTGTCCACCAAGTGGGTGGCAAGATCAGTGCGGGCGGGGGGGCCGGGGGGGGCGTAGGAAAGGAAATCTAACTGAAAGAGTTCTAGGACCTCCTCAACAGATGTTGCGTTGGAGGCCTTCGTCCACCTATGGAGTGCGGGTGTCTTCTTTTGCTGCCCACTCTGTCCATGTCTGATTAGCCTCCTTGGGCATAGTCCTCCATTTCTGCCTCCACCAGCCAGTCTGAGGTCAATTCATAAGCCCCAAGGATTACCTCTCAGACGAGGGCGAGATCTTGTCGCTCATTCAGGGGAAGGGCCTTGAATGCAGTCTGCCCTTTGCCAGCAAGGTGCTTGCCAAGGAGGAGGGCCACTTCCTGAGGGGTTGGATTGAAGTTCCCAAACACCTGCTCGACATGATCGAGCCAGGTGTCAGGTTCGTTATCGTCCCAAGCCCTAATGAGGCTGCCCATGCTGTGGAGGTGAGAGGGCACAGGGGGCGTGGGACTCGGGGGTGCCAGAGTGGCACTCTGGACTGCCATAACCAGTTCATGTGCTCTTTCATTCTCCCTTTTGGCTGCTTGGAATGCTCTTTCAGCTGCTTCTCTTCTCTCTTATGCTTCCCTTTCAGCTGCTTCTCTTTTCTCTTGAGCTTCCCTTTCAGATGCTTCTCTTCTTTCTTGTGCTTCCCTCTCCTTCTCCCGTTCGGCTGCCCTCTCTTGGGCTGCTTCCTTCAACTTATCATTCACCCAATTGATCAGCTTTGCACCCTCCAGCCCCAGGGCTCTTCCGGCTTCTGTGAAGGCCTTAGCCTCCTCCAGTGCTGCGTTACTGGCCATCTCCTCTGAGAATAATAGGGTGGAAGGTAGTTGCAAAACTGCAAATATTGCCAGAGGTATGCGGAAATGCTTGACGCAGACTTGGCAAGATGACTGTAAATCCCTGCAAATACAGTTACCACTGGTGCATAGCGCGGTGGAACCCTCACGCCGTAGAATCTCTGTAATTTACAGTTCGGCGGAGAACTCAATGCCGGTAATGGATTTGGCAATCAAGCTCGTAAAATAAAATGAAAGAATCTGGTCACGAAATTATCGGAACCTCACATGAAAAACGTAGCAAATGAATGTCGTAAAGGCGGAAATTCAACGCCAGTACGGGTTTGTAAGGTAAAAAGGAAAACAAAATCTAATCAGGAAATTCAAGGAATCTCACATGAAAAATGTCGTAAAGGCGGAAATCCAAAGCCAGTACAGCTTTGTAAATACAAGGGAAAAAAATCTGGTCACGAATTCACGGAACCTCACGTGAAAAACGTGGCAAATACAGTGGATAATAAAAAATGTATATGGGATCTCCCTTTTCTTTTGTTTTTTATGTATGTTGTCTCAAAGACCGAGACAATAAGTTGATATAATATATTTTTTCCCTTTCTACCAACGCAAATCCCTGGTCTATCTTACCCTTGAACCTAGCTTTGCTCAGAATTCGTAACGCTAGCTCGTACACATCAAAAGGGAAGAGGAAAACCCAGGATAAAGATCTCTCACCCTATATAAATATACCGCCACCTCACAATCCCGTTCTTATCCCTAACTCTCGCAAAACTAAGACCTTTACGTCTGCAAATTTAAAACCCAAGAGAATTAAGCCGCACATGGGTCGTCTAGACAGCAATGTATGAATCACAAATGTTTTCCAGGCCGTGATGGAAACTACGCTAAGGGTAACATGCCCTAACATATGCCCTTGCTCGAAATGCAAAAGTATTTGCCCTTATATTATTACTCTCTGCACAGAAAATAACGAAAGGTTAAGAATTGTTTATTCTAACACTTTGTTTTTCCTTTTCTTACTTATTGACTAATCTATTCCTTTGTTAATGGACAGGGCAATGGATAAGTTTGAGCCACGTGGCCGGGGGATTTAAAATCCTATCCTGTTTAGACCTGTGAGCGCCAGAGAGAGAGAGAGAGAGAGAGAGAGAGAGGAGGGGAGAGAGATAGCGCATGTTGATTCACATAAAAAAATAAAACACGAAATATCTTTACAACGCGGGATTCGCGATTAACTAGCAATTCACGAAATATGGCATTTATTTTCGTTTTGAAACTTACTCCCTAACCCTCTGTTTTTTATGCAGTGGCACATAACATTAAAATTTCTCTCTCGAGCTGTGGTCTATCGGCCTACACGTGGTCTATTTCCTATCGCTATAAAGACAGTCAGATTTATATATCCCTAACTAGAATACCTAGTTCTACACAAATAACTAGAAAATAAAATAAAATTTACCTTATTCCTTTTGACGGGAATTTGGAAACCTTGCTTTAGCTTGCTCATAAAAATATTAAGGAATTCAGATTCGTTTCTTTTGTGATTTTAGCTTAACAATCGCTACTACAACATTCTGGTATCAGGTCGCCACTATTCTGAACTCACCTCAATCACTCCTGGGAAATATAATTGACACTGAAAAATTTGGCCTTGAATGGAGGACGAGGGATCAGAACAAAACGAAAAAAAAAACTACTCAGGCATAAGGCCGACATTACTGAGGAAGGAGGAATTTACATAAAAGCTGGACTCTAGTTTTAAATGCACTGTATTTACATGAATTTGCAGAGGACCAGGAGACTAAAAAAAATGGGGGGGTTCGCTTTGTCGATCCACTAGAACACGTGGCTGGAGCAATCCAGTCACAGCATTCAGAGATTTTGCACGAACGGATTAAAATTGCAAGCTTGCTCCAAGGATTTCCAACTCCTATCACAATCAGGCACAGTGTTTGTCTGGATATTCAGGGCTGGTAGTCTTCTCCTTGATGTCTCCATGAAACCTTAAAAATATACTTGGGACTTCCCAGAGAGCATGGGGAAGCAGACAAAAGGGAGGGCGGTTGAGTTGGCATCTCGGGTGCAGGAGGAGATCTGACCTATCGTAAGTCTGGCGTTCTTCTGAGACTGAGCCACTGGTTCCCAATCCTTTTGAATTCTCGGCTCTGTAGGGGGTAATTCCAACCACCAATGGGAGAAGAGATAGCTTTTTCAAGAGAATGGAGAGAATGGATGCTTTCACTTGGAAGGGGCAACTTGCATATAGACAGTGATACATGAAACTTGGTAAAAGACTTTATTTTCCTTGGTTCTGGCTTCAAATCTTGAACTATATATATATATATATATATATTATATATATATATATATATATATATATATATATATATTGTGACAAAGTGCCAAGTATCTAGTTACTACACTTACCAATCATTAAATGTTACCTCACAACAGCCAGACACCTGGACCTTCATCACAGGTACTAAACGACTGAATACTCTAAAGGCAACAGTGATCCCTTAAACAACTTACGAATATTGCAGAAAATTAGACTAAGTTCATCAAAACAGGTGTGAGATAATCTTATATGTAATCAAATTAATTAAAGGGCATCACTCCATTAACAACTTTAAAAGTCTAAGTATTTCCCTGATTTTAGAAGTCTAAGTACTTCCCTGGTTCTAACTCAATTCAAGTAAATTGAAGCAAAACCGCTCAATTATAACTCTGTTTCTACCTAAGCATATCATATAATTACTTACTTATACTGATGAACAAGAAAACACTTATAGAAATTTTAAATACAAAAATTTATTATCAAACTCAAAATTTATAAGTGAAATTCACAATATCAGGGAAAATTACTGTTACTTGACAACAAAGCAAAGTTTAATTAATTACTGAATTAATTAAGTAAAATTAAATCAAATTTATCACAAATTTAAAGAAAATTGATTAATTTAATCAAAATTTAAAAGTGTTAGGCAATAATTAAAATTTGGAAATTAATTCACAAGTGCTAAACAACAATAAAACTTGAAAAGAATTCTAAGTAAATGCAAATTAATTCACAAGTGTTAAATTCAATTAAATGTGCAACGATTAATTAATGAAAACAACTAAGTTAATTAAATTGTGAATGCAAATGAAAACACATCACAGATAAATATGGAAAATACTAAAATTGTAATAAGCACTAATCACACAGAATATAAAATAAAAACACACACTTCAATTAGAAAAAGGAGAAATGTGCAAAAAATCACTTCAATAAGTAAAATGGATAAATGCACAAAAAAATCACTTCAAATGAAACAAACACAAAACACAAAAATTTGCAATGTGTAAAAATTTAAACCTGTTTCATGAAACCACTGTAACTATTATTTGCAACTAATAAATTTATAGAAACACTTTACCTTGGTACTAATTTTCTTTCTGCTACAGCTCACTCCAAAAATTTCACCAATTCCCAATATTTCACAAAAGAAAAGGCGCCATTACACTTGTACAATTGTTGTTCAGATTCCACAAAAACACTAAATAATACTAAATAACTCTAAGAAATCCGAAATCTAAAAGTTACAAGTGACCAATTTACGTTACTTTAATATGAAATCAAAAGTGGCGTGAGAGAGAGAGAGAGAGAGAGAGAGAGAGAGAGAGAGAGAGAGAGAGAGAGAGAGAGAGAGAGAGAGAGAGAGAGAGATCTAAACGCTATGAGGATTTAAGTCTGAATGAATCTATTCCTTACAGAAGCTGGACAGTGGATTTTGCACAAAACGTCTTGGGCATGCGAAAGATGGTGCAATCCTTCTAGAAGCTTCTAATATTACGTAACTATACAGAAAAATCGTGAAATCTCCATATGGTTATCAACAAAGACGTACGCGTCCGAAACCAGTCATGTACATTGTATGTTCTCAATCGAAATAGAAGTCCCTTATCAGACATGATGACATGTATCCAAAACACAACGGAGATCTCGAGATCTCTTAATCTGAGGTGATGACAAGTTGTGGAACAATTCTATCTTGGAATGGACAAAGTTAATCTCTCTCTCTCTCTCTTATCACATTCTGTGTTATATTAACTTTTAAATTATGTTATGCAAAATCTGAACATCCATTTTAAGACATCCTATAACTGAAAATGTTGCAAAACTCTTTCATATAACATTTCCTACAGTCAAAGAGAAGATATATACATTATGAAAGTAGCAGCATATAATAATAATACCGTATATACTCGCGTAACACACGATCTCGCATATCATGCGACCCCCAAATTTTCACCCTTAAAAATTTATTTTATCATGTATCTCACGTATCATGCGAGTTAAATTTACGAGACCAAAAAACAGTGGGCTAACCTCTTTTCCTCCTCTTTATCTATTCCATTTTTTAGTTAGGCTAACCCCTTTTCCTCCATCTCTTAATCTATACCATCTTCTAGTTAAGTTTAAAAAGTAAAAGAGAATGCCAAAAGTATCGGTAGTAATGATTTACTTGTTTGGAAAATGCATACAGCCAGAAACAGCTGATTTGCTATGAACAACTAATCCGGTAACAACAGCCTTTTTGCTTGCATTTCAACCATCGTACAATAGTAAAAAATTACCATAGTTATGTTACAAATGAAGTTAAGGAGAATAGGACTGATATAGTTTTACATTACAGGTATTAGTCGACTTACTACCTCAATAGGTTATGACCAACCAGTCACAAATCGATTAGGACGTAAGTCGGCCCGTGTTAATTTTTTGTAAGAATATTATACTAGCCTAGCCTACACCAGGGTAATCAGTACCATCTTTACTTATAGGGTAGCCTAGTTTACACTACACAGCATACTTTCTACATATATGGCATAGTAATTATTAATTACAGCTAATTCTCAGGTTCAATGCACATTGGGAAAGTGAAACACTGAAGAAGCTGCAAGATCTTTCGACTCAACGTCCTTTACTTAGCAGACTGCTAAGTAAAGGACATCGAGTCAAAAGATCTTGCAGCTACTCCAGTGTTTCACTCTCCTTTGTGGTTTATACCCTTATTTATGTATATATACTTTCTACATATATGGCATAGTAATATTAATTACAGCTATTCTCGGTTCATGCACATTGGAAAGTGAAACACTGAAGAAGCTTGCAAGATCTTTCGACTCAACGTCCTTTACTTAGCAGACTGCTAAGTAAGGACATCGAGTCAAAGATCTGCAGCTACTCCATGTTTCACTCAATCCTTTGTGGTTTATACCCTTATTTAGTATATATATATATATGATATATATAGATATTATATAATATATATATATATATATATAGAATAAATATAATATATATTATTTATGTATATATACTTTTCTACAATATGGCATAGTAATTATTAATTACAGCTTAATTCTCAGTTCAAGGCACCATTGGAAAGTGAAACACTGAAGAAGCTGCACGATCTTTCGACTCAAACGGCTTTACTTAGCAGAAATGACCTAAGTAAAGGACATCGAGTCAAAAGATCTTGCAGAGCTTACTCCAGTGTTTACTCTCCTTGTTGGTTTATACCTTAACTGATGTAAATATATATCATATATATATTATATATATATATATATATATATATATATAATATATATATAAATAAATATATATATATATATTATATATATATAGATATATCTATATATATATATAAAACAGCATATATACATATATGTGTGTGTGTGTGTGTGTATAATGTGTATATGTATTTATATGCTTAACAAATCACAGTAGATGCGTGTATACCACAGGAAAATGATAGGCTGAAATCCAAGTGCTTTCATCTTTACTAAGACATTGTCAAGGAACGAATGAAGTACAGTTGGAAAGAAAGTTATCAGGTAAACAAAAGGATCAAGAATACCAGATGGTTAATTGTCAAAAGGGTAAGAATCAAAGAGATAATCCATGATTATATGATAGCACATGGTTACAAACTTCAACACAGATTTAACCCTAACAGAAAGTACAGCATATCCATGTACAGGCAGTCCCTGCTTTACAACGGGAGTTCCATTCTTGAGATGCGTCATAAGCCGGAAAATCGTCATAAATCTCAAGAAAACCTTACTTTTAATGCTTTGGGTATATTTAAAACTATGTAAACTGCATTTTTATTGCATTTTTCATAAAAAAACTTCAAATATTGATTAGTTTGCATTTTTGGAGTCATATTTCATCTGCCAGGTCAGTGTTATAAGCGTCGTAAACCCAGAAATAATTTCTGATGAATATAATTGAAAAGTGTTGTAATCTCGGAACGTCGTAAGCCGAACCCGTCATAAGCTGGGGACTCCCTGTTGTCCAAAACGTAAAAACTGAATATATTAATTTTGTTTCTTATATTTATCTACAACTTTTTTCAGTATGTAGGCATCGAGTTCAAATAAACCAAGACTTAAATTTAGAACATTTCCATTATTTGACTTGATGAAACAAGAATCAGTGATATTCCTTTTAACTGTGTCATTACATGGGATTAAGGCTCTTGCTTGACTCCACTTAATAGAATTATCTAAATCTCTCATATGTACAAATAATGCATTCGATATTTGTCCAGTTCTCACAGAATATTTGTGCTGTTTGAGTCGTAGTGAAAGAGATTTACTGGTTTGTACGTGATGGACTTTATCACACTTTTTGCAAGGAATTTTATATTTGCAGATGGGAAGATCTTCAGGAGAATTTTTTCTATTACTAAACTCTTGACATTAATATCATTGAACACAACGTTTATGTTAAAAAGCTTTAGAATTCTAGAAATTTATAAAAACCTTTCATCATAGGGTAATTTTAGAATGCTATGCTTAATAAATTCAAGTTTGTAATTAGTTAAATAAAATATTTCTATAGCTCTTTTCCATGCCACATCAACAAAAGTCCTTAGGTATTTAAGTTTCAAGGCAATATCATAAATAGTTTTAATCTCAGCATCAATAAACTGCGGGCTAAAGACACGTAAGGCCCTTAGGAATATCCCAGAAAAAACAGAGAATGTAACATTTTGATGGTGATTGGAGTAGTAATGAACAAAAGAGGCAATGTTAATAGATTTTCGAAAGACTGAAAATGTGAAATTTCCATCATTTCTATGGACAGTTACATCAAAACAATTCAACTTACAATTTCTTTCTTCCTCTACAGTAAATTTTATAGAAGGGAATAAATTATTGAGATTAATAAGGAATTCCTGGAGATTTTCGTGAACTGGCCAAATACAGAGAATATCATCCACATACCTAAACCATGTAACTTTTTGGGGAAAATTCATGATAAGAGTTTTTTGTCTCAAAAAATTCCATGCAAATATTGCTAAGGACAAGAGATAAGGTATTACCCATAGCCATTCCAATCATTAGTTCATTGGGCTCAGTTACGTATAATATATCTAAATGGATTGTAAAAAATTCTTACACCTTTGGTAGGAAACATTTCTAGCACGAATGTAAAATAACAATGTTGATTTTTTAAACAAATTGAATAGTTTAAATTTGAATTTTGATTTTAATATGTTTAGTTTTAATGTTGTCTCTTTATTTACAAAAGTGTCTATAGATGATTTACTTGAATTTTTGGAGGAGGAATTAGAACGTCATGATATTCCCTTAACTGTAGCAAAACAGAGAATGTAACATTTTGATGGTGATTGGAGTAGTAATGAACAAAAGAGGCAATGTTAATAGATTTTCGAAAGACTGAAAATGTGAAATTTCCATCATTTCTATGGACAGTTACATCAAAACAATTCAAATTACAATTTCTTTCTTCCTCTACAGTAGATTTTATAGAAGGGAATAAATTATTGAGATTAATAAGGAATTCCTGGAGATTTTCGTGAACTGGCCTAAACCAAGTAACTTTTTGGGGCAAAATTCATGATAAGAGTTTTTTGTCTCAAAAAATTCCATGCAAATATTGCTAAGGACAAGAGATAAGGTATTACCCATAGCCATTCCAATCATTAGTTCATTGGGCTCAGTTACGTATAATATATCTAAATGGATTGTAAAAAATTCTTACACCTTTGGTAGGAAACATTTCTAGCACGAATGTAAAATAACAATGTTGATTTTTTAAACAAATTGAATAGTTTAAATTTGAATTTTGATTTTAATATGTTTAGTTTTAATGTTGTCTCTTTATTTACAAAAGTGTCTATAGATGATTTACTTGAATTTTTGGAGGAGGAATTAGAACGTCATGATATTCCCTTAACTGTAGCAAACCTCATTAGTCTCATAATGTTATGTATCAAAGATAGTAAATTTCATTTTAATGGGGAATTTTTTGTACAGAAGTTTGGTATGGCTATGGGTAATCCCTCATCTCCTGTCCTTAGCAATATTTACATGGAATTTTTTGAGACAAAACTCTTACCAAGAATTTTGCCCCCAAAAGTTATATGGTTTAGGTATTTGGATGATATTTTCTGTATTTGGCCAGTTCACAAAAATCTCCAGGAATTCCTTATTGATCTCAATAATTTAGTCCCTTCTATAAAATTTACTGTAGAGGAAGAAAGAAATTGTAATTTGAATGTTCTTGATATAACTGTCCGTAGAAATGATCGAAATTTCACCTTATAAGTCTTTCGAAAATCAACTAACATTGCCACTTTTGTTCATTATACTCCAATCACCATCAAAATGTTAATTTTTTTTTTTCTGGGATGTTCCTAAGGGCTTTATGTTTCTTTAGCCCGCAGTTTATGGACACTGATATTAAAACTATTTATGATATTGCCCTGAAACTTAAATACCCAAGGCAGGGAAAAGAACTAGAAAAAAAAAATTATTTAACTAATGACAAACTTGAATTTAGTAAGCATAGCATTCTAAAATTACCCTATGATGAAAGGTTTTTAGAAATTTCTAGAATTTTAAAGCTTTTAACATAAATGTTGTTTTCAGTAATATTAATGTCAAGAGTTTAGTAACAAAAAATCTTCCTAAAGACCTTCCCAGCTGCATATATGAAACTCCTTGCAAAAAGTCTGATAAAGTCTATTACGGACAAACCAGTAAATCTCTTTCACTACGACTCAAACAGCACCAATATTCTATGAGAAGTGGACAAATATCGAATGCATTATTCGTACATATGAGAGATTTAGATCATTCTATTAACTGGAGTCAAGCAAGAGCCTTAATCCCATGTAATGACACAGTTAAAAGAAATATCAATGAATCTTGTTTCATCAAGTCAAATAATGGAAATGTTCTAAATTTAAGTCTTGGTTTATTTAAACTCGATGCCTTCGTAATGAAAAAAGTTGTAGATAAATATAAGCAACAAAATTAATATATTCAGTTTTTACATGTTTTGGACTATATGGATACGTTGTAGTTTCTGTTAGGGTTAAATCTGTCTTTAAGTTTGTGACCATGTGATATCCGATAATCCTGGATTATCTCTTTGATTCTTACCCTTTTGACAATTAACCATCTGATATTCTTGATCTTTTTGTTTACCTGATAACTTTCTTTCCAACTGTATTTCATTCGTTCCTTGACAATGTCTTAGTAAAGATGAAAGCGCTTGGATTTCTGCCTATCGTTTTCCTGTGGTATTCGCTTATATATATGTATAGTAAATATATGTGTGTGTGTGTGTGTATGTATGCACTGATAATATGTAGTTATGGTGACTATACATACTTAACAGAGGCACCCTTAACCGGTTATCTGCACCATAAATCATCAAGTTTCGGATAATGGCGATTTTCATTTATCAACAAGCCCGTTGGAGCAGAACCTCTCTACTGATAACCAGGGACTGCCTGTTATATATATATATAAATATATATATATATAATATATATCTATATATATATAGATATATATATATATACTATATATATATATATAATATACACACACACTACTGTTATGACATAAACAGAGTATACTTCATATGTAAGCATCGTTCCTAGACTTAGCATGCATTTAATATTTCTGAGGGAAAGGTCATCATAGAATAAAACATCACCCTCACTTATAACAAATAATTTTGTATAATCACCTGCATGATGGAACTTCAGATCACAAGAATTTAATTTCTTTTTATCTTCAATAAATGATCTTTGTACAGTGGTGCTCATATCTCATGCGACATGATTCTTCTTGTATCGTCCAGATTCTCAGACTCAACGTGACGTTGCCAAGTAGTGCTAAAATTTTTGTTTATTTGTAATGTCATACATGTTGAAAAGTTTGCGAATTCACAGCTAGCCCTATTTTCCTTATGGTTAAATAGATATGATCCCTTTTATGCATTGGCATAATTCGTAATCTGTGTGATTTGAACTGATTTTTATTTTATTTTATTTTTTTTTTTTTACGCTGCTCAGTTCAAAGTGCGGTGTGATGAGGTTAACGGTGCCAGCAATGAAAGCACACTTAACATGCTCCTCGGACTGGTCAACATAACCATATCTGCAGCATTATAACAGTAGACCTAATAAGCTCAACAGTCATAACAACAATTTCAAAGTAGGAATATAAATTAAAACAAGTTTTCGGCTGTTTAAGCTGCCTGTATGTTACAAAATGTTTTATAGGCCTAAAAACATAATCTTATCCTTCTGAGATGTAATCTGTTACTGATGAATTTATTTGGAGAGATTACCTGTTCTTTGAGGAATAAAAGATGATGATGATTTTGGTTATATGTGGAAGAAGGCTATTAATCGAAATATCATAAGTATTAATATCAAGGCGTATGGAACACTTGTTTTTCAACTGATTTACAATATTATTTTCTTAAAAGTCCTTCTGCTCGCTTTTGGTGTATAATTTATTCTTTCATGAGGTAACTTGAAGTGCAAGAATGTATAGATAACCTCATTTGCTTTCTGGCCAGAAATTGTTAATAGAGAGACGTGAATGTTAAGTGTAAAGTAAAGAAATGTAACACCTAGGCCTAGGAATAATATCTTGGCTTTGACAAATATGAGAATATTTGCTAGTATGCTATCATTTTTGAAATATTTAAGAAAGATAACAAATAATTATGTTTGAAAGTCCAAATATTCCTTTAATACATATAAAGTAAATGTTTTCAAGATAATTTCATGGTCGCTACTCATTGTAGACATACTTATGTTACATTGTGTAGTTGGTGTTGCACCGACACTAATGATACGTCACACATGCTCCCCTCACAGTCACACGTTGATATCAGTGGGCGCATTCTACTTTTGTATATACATATTTAATTTTTTTTAGCCTTGAGGTGTGAAAGCAATCAAATAGGACTATTCCAAATTTTATGTTTGCTTTGGAAGCATTATTAATGTTACAATTTTTTTTTTCGTTTCTTATTTAACATTTGAACTTGAGGTTTGATGACGACTTCGTTTTGGTCAAATGCTTCAGCGATGAGTGAACGAAAGTTTTTAAAATGGTCCGCAAGAGTTTTTTCTGAAATTTGGCTACACGTGATATTTTCTTACAGTTTTGAAATATATGACAGATTTCACTCTTATGAAACATATTATGGCCTTATTGTAAGCAATAATCGCGTTTTTGCATTGAAATAATAGATAAATATGGAGCATGTTAGGTTGCCAGTTAGTGAATTTTGACCGAAATCCTATGGAGTCATGTTGCATGAGATTTGAGCATCACTGTACAGCTTCAGTTAGTTAAATAATCAAGACAAGGGAGACAGCCAAGGTGTTCCCATCTTGTGTTCTTCCTTTGTTTGTCATATCTTCTCGGGTATAATCTTTCCATCTTCTTTTAGGCCATCCTCTCCTTTTTCCCTAGAACTTCCATTTCCTTGATTTCTCATGTAACATGCTGCTCTTCTTCTCAGGTCATCAGATGCCCAAACCATCTCAATCTTGACTCTTGGACTGTTGAGACTTGGTGATCCCCTGATGTGTTCATTTCTTTTATTTATGTTATTATTCTGCTCATCCATTTGAGCATCCTCATTTCCTGTTGAGTATCTAATACAACTAGTAAAGGATGGGCAAGGGCAAATTACAGCAATACTCGATAGTGACATTTTGTTGATACCCAGTCAGATTTATGATTTATTTAATTACATGTTTCACATTATAGAAATATTTTTCCAGGCTGATACTAAGCAATGACAGCATCGACTATTTTATAATCCATCTCGGAGGATTCGCCCTGGATCTCACCATTGGAGTCTTCCTCTTTTTAGATCAGACAAGGAAAGTGGCTCTTGTCTTTGGAATGGCATTTCATTTAATGAATTCACAGATATTTACAATAGGTAAGTGAAACTTTCATCTTCATAAAAAGTTAAGAAGTTTATGACAAAAGTTCTTTGACAGTCAGGTATCAGGAAACTATAACAGTAGTTCAGATTTTTCGTTTAGCCTTCAACACTTTAAATGGATTTTCTTTGATCCTTAAAGTAAAATTTGTTCTGTAACTTTGTAACTCACGTGCTGTATATCAGAGTTTTACTTTTTATCCTGACCTTTTTATAGACATTTTTATGTGTGACACTCTCTCCATTTAAATGCAACCACACATCCAAGCACTTACGTAGTTCTCATTAGTTACTGAGATACAGTACCAACCAAATACATCTTTGTTTTATTATGAAAGCTTATGTATGTTTAGTGGCAAATAATCCTTGAATATGGAAAAGTACATTTATTTTATAATGATAGTAACCCTTTCACTGCCATTATCAGGAATGTTTCCTTGGGTATGCATGGCAACCATGCCCATCTTCTGCCAAATGTCTTGGCCCAGAACTGTAATTTCATCAGCTAAGAAAGTGTTCTCAGCATTTTATTGCTACTCCAAATGGTTGCTTGACAAGAGCAGACTAAAAATTATATTTAGTCTACATGCCAAGGGATCTGTGCATCAGAGGAAGGCCAGGAGAACAGATAATACAGATTTGAGCTCCGGGAAAGAAGACAGCAAAGCATCGAAGTCTAGTACAGAGACCAAAAATGACTGTAACAAGAAAGTTCTACTGTTTTTACAGAGGAACCCAAACTGCTTTTATGAAGGTATGCACAGTTTGGTAACATACATGTGGATTTTTACCAAAATAAATTTTCCCATTTTAGCTAATTGGTGTTAATACGTAAACATAAAACCATTTCTTAATTTGCATATCTTTATTTATGGCAAATGTTCCTATTCCACAATAGTTATTAGGTTCTATAATAGAATGATTCATTCTCATCCATTTAAATTCATGACTTTGCATATTGCTGTTACGTATTTCCCAATTTCAGTGGGGGACCATTCAGCTCCTGGTGGAAAGAACTATTTCCATTATTCTTGGCAGTATGACCTCTAATTTGAAAGAAAAAAAAAAGTACTGTAATTTGGATAATTGTCTATAATAAAGATGATCAGTTATTTCAAATAAAAGCAGCAGAGTAACAATTCAGGAATATAAATCCCCATAAACTATAAAATATTCACAGAAAGCATTATATTTTGTGATACACTTTTAAGCGCCAACTAGGATTCTCCAATAAGGTATAGTTAAAGCATTTACCTTCCACAGAAAGCTCGACAGTCTATGGGAAGCAAAAACTGACGACATTGGTGGTCCTTACTACATCATCCTGCAACTTTTCCTACCGTTCTCTCACTTCATCACAAAGGTATTCCATAAAGTTATGAAGCTCTGTCTCATGTGCAATGTAACCCACTGTACTTTGTAAGTACATACTTTTATCAGCATTTTCAAGATGTTACTACATTTGATGCCTTAAAGAAGTTTACCTCATAATGTTTGGTGTTATAAGGTAAATTCCTATTAATAAACACTTGCATTGAAAAATGTTTTATGTTCCTTTCCTATAGTATCGACAATTCCTGACCAAGTGGTGTAACTACAAGATGGAATTCTGTTAAACACTATTATTATTATTATTATTATTGATTTACTGATTATGGAATTCAAGGCATAGCCCAAGCGCTGTGACCTGTAAGGTCATTCAGGACTGTTTTTATTATTATTACAACAACAGAGGAGGTGGAATCATTAATGAACACTTCTTGGAAAGCCTAAGATATTTAAACCTTTAAAATAATTGAGAATTTCTTCCATTATTAGTGATCATTAATGTCCACTTGTTTCAGGGATATAACACTTGGACTGAGGGCCCATATGGCTACAGTTGGGATATGATGGTTCATTCCTGGGATACCTTACACATCAAGATTACAGCTGTAAATAAGGAAACACAACAAAAGACTTACGTGGATCCTCATGTAAGTTTTTAATAATTAATCTTAATGTTGTGTATGTCTTTGTGAGACTTGAAGCTTACTTGCACTTAACCACAAATAATACTGTTATGAGGGCTGGCAACCTATATGTAGAAGCCAGCCTAATTCTTTGCTGTGACTATTGAGCTCAAGCATAAAAAATTCTACATTAACACATCATCATCAACATAGATCAT
Source organism: Macrobrachium nipponense (assembly GCF_015104395.2). NCBI lineage: Eukaryota > Metazoa > Arthropoda > Malacostraca > Decapoda > Palaemonidae > Macrobrachium > Macrobrachium nipponense. The sequence goes on along the minus strand of NC_061109.1, from coordinate 112,053,352 downwards.
CTAATGGAAATTGACATGCATTGCAAACCACTTGGAGGTTTCTTTCTTGATTTGCAACATCCACCACTCCACTTTTCACAGATTCAGGGTGAACCCTTAATCACAGCAAGATGTGTATAATTTTTGAAGAGAGAATTAATTTCTTAGATACAAATTGTTCTCCTCCCAGCTCTACAGCTCTTTTGCAGCTGGATCAACTGACACAAAGAATGTTGAAAAGGGACCTTACAGTTCTCTTTCAACCACAATGGTTTAAGGTGTCTGGAAGTTAGTAGCTTCTACTTATTAGGCCATGTATGTAATAAATTAATTTTGTTTTTCAATTATACTGCTATTTTTTTCCTTCCCTTCTGAACAACAATTGGGATTTCTAGAAAAAATTAACTTTCATTGCTGGCCGCTTGCTGAAAGATTTTCAGTTTCTCAGTACTGAGTGTGTGGTTCTCCCCTTCTCCTAATACTCCTTTTCATCTTCAGATAAGAAGTGTCATAAAATTCTGTGTTAAGGAGTAGTCTTCACCTAAATTTTGACCAATTTTCCTGTGACAAGTTTATACATAAAATGAACTGTCTACATCTACACAGTTTGCCATCATGTGCACTTCCTGCCTGAGTTCTCATGTAATGTAGGTCTTTGTGCATTGTCCTTCTACAGTACTGTACCTCCATACCTACTACTTTTCTGATTAAATGCTCCTTACCCTTCTCTTCACATTTCTGAACCCTCTTATTCATCGAGATCTGTCCATTCTCCAGCTAATTAATGATACACAGTAATTCCAGAAATTCTTGGACATACTCTCAACCAACAGTGCAATCCTTCACATCCCCTTACCAGCAGCAGTATTCAAACAAACCTCAGTTGGTTGCACTAGTTAATTTTGACTAATAGGCTTTATTAATCAGGATTGCACAGTTATAAAAGTATAAATTTGGTAAATCAGAATCTTCATTGAAAGCATTTAGACTAATCAGAGTAAGGTATACGTATATTTAATTTCTATGCCGTCATTTCAGAACAATTTTACAGCAGTCTTGCATTTTACTAAACATTGTCTTCTATGCAAAGATCTTGGCAACAAAATATCAGAGTTAAGGCACAGAGATTAAAATACATTATGAATAAGATACATACATATATTACTTTTGCAGAAAAGTAATGCTGTATATGTGTACATTATTCTATTATAAAAGAAGACAACAAATACTATACGTACAGTATTTCTTAAAAAAAAATTCAAATGCCACTTTAAGTGCTAATGAATTATCAGATGAACCTTACTACTATCTACTTAATTATGGCAAATAATTTTATTTGAATGTTGAAGAGACATACCCACCGTTGAAGGCAGTTGAGCTGTAAATTGTAACAATATTAGGTAAAAACATTTTATATTTTATTTTGAGAGGTCAATATTATGGATTTTTATGACTGGAGCAATGTGTGTGAAAGTCAGTGTATTTTGTGTATAGTATATAACCCTGAACATTACCAATAGGGCTTTATCATGACTGTTTATATTTTCCCATTTTCAACATATGTTGTGACTAACTGTAATCAATATTACCAGTATGTTGAACATAGATGAAATAGCCCAATTTTTGCTTACCTTCACAGAAAACATATGTACCTTCAGTGGAATTATACTTACAAAAATTATCGATAAAGAGTCAATTGTACCTATGGAGTTACTTTAAGCATTTTGTTTGCTTTAATGTACATCAATGGCCGCTGCTTTATTTTTTGTGCTTGGTGTGCTATAATTTGATGCAATTGGCATTTCAGTGTTAACTAAATAATACATATGAAAATTTCTTAATAAAGTTTACTTCAGCAGTAATTCGTGAATTATGCTTGAATAAATAATATGGCAATATACCTTTTGCAGGTCTGGGTGAAAAATAATCGATGGGCCAGTCATGTAGACATGGCAGTACAACTTGGTCAATGCCTTGAAGATAAGCTAACTAAATTTGGTATGTCTAACTTTTCTTTGCACTTTGATGTGTGGAGATCTTTGAACAAAAGATTTCAACAGAGAGTTTATGACCCCAATATAGATGTTCTAGAAGCACCATGGTCACCTTGGCAGGAGGTAAGTTAAATATACTATTACCCTATGATCTGTACAAATGTTAATGGAGAAATTACTCCCAGAAGTCATGTATTTTAACTTTGAAATCTAATGAGATTTTGCAAAATATAAAAATTACTTGCAACTTGTAAACCAGTCTTGATGAATTCCTTTATGAATTTCCTTTATATGTAAGTTGTGCTCAACATTAAGTTCCTGAAGCGCTTGAGTAAACAAGAGTGGATATAATTCCAAATATTATTTTTAAAGTTCTTAGCTAAGAAAATTGCTTTTAACAACAGTTCACTACTACTGTTGAAAATGTAATGGTAAGTCTTAAAATATAGTCATGTGTAATCTTTGAATGATTAACTTGAGGATCACAATTATCTCAATAGTTATGTGCCACATTAGTATTAAAAAATTTAAGGGATGTATAGGAAATAAAAATTTAAAAATGAGAGGAATGAGTGATAAAAGAAAGGTAACAGATGAAAAATAAAATTAATAAGAAACATTAGCAAGAGATCAGTAGAGCACGGTAAATTTTCTTATTATAATTAAGTATAATTAAACAATAACATGAGTAAGAGGCCTTCACCGAGCTCACCTCCTCACGTACACTATGACAAGTGTATCAGCCTCATTAAAATAGGTAGTGAAAATGAGATAGCATAGTAAAGTAGGGACAGTAATGGATACAAGATGGGTAAAGGGTTATATACAATTGCCTCTCCATTATCATACACACCTATATTATTATATCATAATAATAAAATTATGCATTATTTATAAAATGCAGGATAGAGAAAATACAATACTGTAATGATTCTTTCCTTTTGGAGAAAAGCTGTGTAGACCATAAATTAGATATCTTACTATGCTATATAGTCATATAAAAGGATCTTTAAAAAAATAAAAACGTAATTGCTACAAAGTTATATTCATGTAAACAGTTCCTAGTTGGTAATTTAAATATTTTGTATTAAATATATGGACTGATAGACAGCTTTTTTCAGCCTATTTTTTGAATAATTGTTTTTAACAGGCTTGAAAGACAGCCAATATAAAGCAGTTAGTTAACAAAGAGCTGGAAGTCAAAATATTATAGTCATGTCCATCCATACAAACATAAGCAAATTGGCAGATTTGTGAAGATTACACTTAAAGGGTCTTACTAGTAGGTATATTTTATAAAAATTGTTAGTCATATTATATATTAAAAATGACAAATTTTTAACCAATTTGTATTTTTCACAATTAAGAAACCTTCAGTCTTAACATTAGGATAATACTAGCGGCAAGCTGGAAACCGGTAGAAATAATAACAAACTTGTGAGATCCAGGGACTATTGGCATCTATACCAGGTCTCGTGACCCATCAGTTACTTTCCTACCGCCTTTAAGATAGGACGTGATTACTTTCTATCTGTTTAAAAGCCGGTTTAGTTTGCCCGATTTTATTCATATTTTCCTTTTCTCTCTCTGGGTGATCTTATCATATATTTGGACACATTATTATTAATAACCATATCAATATCTTAAAATGAACCTAATTTATTATGAGTGTCATCAGTATGCATAATAAATTATTATTAATACCCATAGCAATATCTTAAAATGAACCTAATTTATGAGTCATTAGTATGCATAATACTAATGGGAAAGATTTATTTGAATGAAAGATAATTATTCATAAAAGAGAACAAACCATTATTCCACTCGCCGCTCTATATTGTACACTTTATAATGTGCTGTGTGGTATCATACATGACTCAAGAAGTAGTGAATTTCATATCAGTGGAAAGGCAGTTTACCATACTTTTACACTATCTAAACAGAAATTGAATATCTTTCCAATTTATTATTAAGTTTTTATTCAAAATAAAAAATATTTAATTATGACAAAATCATGCATGGTATTAATGTTTGTTCGTTTTATTTTTGACATTTCTAAATACGCAATGATAAAGATTAACTCTGGCTTTAAAATTACATCAGCTTGATTGATTAGCATAGCATGAAGTGGAAGGTTACACAGAAGTGATCAAAGAAACTATTATTGCTAAGCATTTTTCCTAAGTCAGTGAAGAGTGAATGTTCTGGATCAAATAGATTTTAACACCCCTCCCTATTGAAATCTTTAAAGTATTAATAAGGGCTAAAACATTTTTATTTTTTCCAGACACAGTGGGTGCTACCTATTCTATCTGAACTCAGTCCATGGAGGAGCCACCTACACAAAATGCAGAAGTTGTATGAAGAAATTTCATTGGCTGCTGATACTATATTCATTGCAGATTTTCCAGGTACATTTTAATCTCTGCTATTTTACTTCTATTAAATTACTTTAATGCTATTTTACTATTAAATTACTTAAATACTATTTTACTTCAAATAAATTACTTTAATGTAAAAATGGTCAATTCACCAATATAATTTGAAAATTTTCATTGATTTTCTCTATTCTAACAGGTATGACTCTTGAAAACTACCTTAGTAAGGAATTAAAAAATACAACTATTGAAGTTCTGCAGGGACAAGTAACAGTGTTTTTGGAAATTTCACAACAGACATGTATATCGATACATCAAGAATTGATGTCCAAGGATCCACAGATGAGCCTCAACATAATAAGCTCCATGAAGAATATCAAAAGAGAGGACACCATTGATAGTGTTAAAAAAGCCACAGAGATCAGTAAGACCAACCACAAAACACTTGCACATGAAAAGCTAAATGAAGGTTGTGAAGTTACTTTGAGACAAGGACAGAAGATTTCCCTTCCATCTGAGTCTTTGCACCAAGTTAAGACCACCTCTGATAAGCCTGCTATTTTTATGTACACCTTCATTAATGAAACTCTCGAGAGGAGAATCACAGGCATGAAAAGAAATTCTGATTCCTCAACAGCAAAAGAAAATATTCGCAGCATAGATGAAAGCAATTTTAGTACAAGTGGTGGTGAAGGGATTTCAAAGTCATGTCAAAGACACAGACATTGGTTTTCAAATCCGACGTTGATTTTCAATAAACAAAAGGCTACCAAATGGGAAAACAAAGAAACTGCACAAGACAATGACACAGCCTCTGATAAGCAAACAGTATCTCATGAGTTTATAACAGATATTCCAACATGGAAGGACTTAATGAACTTCTTTGTATGGAAGGGCAAAATCTTCACAAGAAGTGGAAGGCTTTTAGCAAAAGCTTTAAAATCTGTTTTGACAGGAGAATCCATGAATACTGTTTAAGCTTTTTCTTATCCTACAGTTTAACTGAAATAATTTTTCAGAGGTTTTAGTATCTCTATATATCAATACCTGTAAATCACTCGAGTAGAATCTGGAATTAATTAATTTATTAAAATATTCATGCACTGGCCAAACTACTTTATAACAGAATAACTAGACTTGATTACAAATGCAGAATATAGTTCTATCAGCTTGTTGTAACACCGTAAGCTGAAAATATTCAAACTTGAGTCACCAGGCACCCTCTTCAGAGTTCAGCCCACTTAAGTTTTAAAAGACTATTCAAAATCACCTTCTAAAAGAACTTGAATTACTAACAATATTTACTTTGTTTGCGTGAGGCGTATGTTATCATGTTGTTAAGTTATGACAGAGTAAGGAGATGAGAGAGAGAGAGAGAGAGAGAGAGAGGGAGGGAAGTAAAAGAGACAAGAAGAGAAAATGTGTGTGAGAGTAAAATAAAATACTGTTTTAATGACCTTTTCTTAGCCTGGCAAGTAATGTCACTGTATTGAAATTTGATTATTGTAATGATTTACAGTGTTTTACAGGTGTCGGACAGCAAAATTGAAGAGAGGATGTGGTAATTAAGGTAAAGGCTAAAAATACCACATTTTCTAATCAATTTGTGTTTTTCATAGCTAACAATCCTTTGGTCTTACCATTCAAGGTGCACTGAAAGCACTACTCATACAAGGGTGCTTCGTTTTTGCCTTGTAGATTCTGTAAGTTTTAATGACAATCTGCTTGCATAATTCATGACTCGGTAAAACTGTGCAATATGATTTTTAAGCAAGATCCTCCGAAAAAGGTATTGTTGGTCATAGAAAGCTTTCATCATAACTGTTATTACTGATATCATTATAGTTATAAGTAAGTTTGTAATTATGTAGAAAGACATTTCTGTGTTAAGTCACAAAAAACTTTCCTGAACATTATATTAATTTATTATTAAAAGTTCAAAACCAGTTATTGCCATCATAATGTTATGATTTCCTGTCATATACCATAGTAGGAACATTAAATAAAATAAACAAGTCATTCGATCCTTTATTCAGCTTAAGTAAATTTTTTTACATGAAAAATATTCATTTCCCATTCACTTCAGCATCATTAAGGATTTTGAAATGTATGTATGTATGTAGATTAACATTATAATATTATGGATAATTTATATGAAAGTCATCAATTACCTATAAATAAACAAATACTTAGCCTTTAATTACTGCAATGGGTCGTAGTTTAATACATTTTTTACTAATCCCTGCAGCGTGACAGGTATCCACTACATCCGTAACATTCTTGTAAGATTCAGGTGCCTCTTCCATGACTAATTTAGGAGATGCTACTCTGATACTAATGCCCATTTCTTGTAACTTGTTAAGCACATCTGTATAGTCAAGATTCCTGCGAGATTTTGCCCTGGAAAGAGCTCGTCCCTGTTCAGAGAAGAGATTTAGTAAAAATTATTCAGAAGGGAATTTGTTGAAGTCATTACAGTGGCCTTCTCATATTCACATGGGTTAGGTACCACACCCAGCTGCAATTGTGTATTTTAATAATAGCTGGAACACCAAAAGCTCACCTAATAAAACTTATAACTGCCTATTTTCATGTTATTTTTTACTAAATACATTTACATGATTTTTTATCATAATTTACTCACAAAAATAACACGAAAAAGGGATTTTTGGCTCTCTCCAAGAGAGGGATTTTGGAAAGGAATCCTCTCATTGGCAGAAGACCTATGAATAGTGGCTTCCACTCGCCTTATACTTTATACACGACACCCTTTGGGTGCTCGCGCGAGGGTAGTAACCTCAGCATACCATGCTAGCTTTTTTCTCTGGTATATTTAGAATCTATTTATACTTACAAAAGTGAGCTACAGGGACTTTTCACCGGCGAACACAGGTCGAACCCAGAAATAAAGTAATTAGGGAGTTTTTTTAGCAAAAAGTCTGCAAATTACCAAATTTTCTGTGATATATTGAAAAAAAGTGACAGAAAAACCCACAAACAACGGAATCCATGGTTGCTAAACCGCAAAATAAGCGGGATTCCACTGTATGCTCTTGTGTTAATGATTATTATTATTATTATTATTTGTTTAAGCAGCCATTTCCAATCTTGTGTTAATGAACACTATATTCTTTAGAAATTTTATTTTCTAGTTAACCCTCTTACGCCAAAGCGGTAAAAAAAAATTGTCTCCCGTGTGCCAGAGGTGTTTCAGAGTGAGCGCGGAAGCGGAAAAAATATTTTTTTCAAAAAATCACAGCACGCTTAATTTTCAAGATTAAGAGTTCATTTTTGGCTCCTTTTTTTGTCATTGGCTGAAGTTTAGTATGCAACCATCAGAAATGAAAAAAATTATCATTATCATATATAAATAATGTGATATATGATAGCGCAAAAACGAAATTTCATATATAATTGTATTCAAATCGCGCTGTGCGCAAAACGGTTAAAGGTAACAAGTTACTTTTTTTTCGTTGTAATGTACACTAAATTGTGATCAATTTGGTATATAACACATTGTAAAACGATCAAAGCAACACAGAGAAAATATTATCACAAAATAATGCATGAATTCGTAACGCCCGGACGTAAACAAATATTTTTTTCAAAAATTCACCATAAATCTAAATATTGTCCTAGAGACTTCCAATTTCTTTCAAAATGAAGACAAATGATTGAATGTTACTATACTGTAAGAGTATTAGCTTACAATTGCAGTTTTCGACCATATCTGACGAGTTAAAGTTGACCGAATGTTGAATTTTTTTATATATATATTTTTTATATGCAATCATTTCGGAAATAAGAAAAGCTACAACCTTCAAATATTTTTCGTTTTATTCTACATGAAATTGCGCACATTTTCATATATAAAACTATGAAATGCCTAATATGAAATGGAGCAAATATTCCGAGAATGGGACGTACGCATTTCGGAGATTTGTGGCGGAGAATCCGCGCACGGAGGGAAGGAAAGATTTTTTTTAAAATTCACCATAAATCTAAATATTTTGCTAGAGACTTCAAATTTGTTTCAAGATGAAGATAAATGACTGAATATTACTAGACTGTAAGAGTTTTAGCTTACAACTGCGTTTTTCGACCATTTCGGTAGAGTCAAAGTTGACCAAACGTGGTTTTTTTTTCTATTTATCGTGATTTATATGCAAAAATGTCAAAAATGAGAAAAGCTACAACCTTCAATTATTTTTAGTTGTATTCTACATGAAATTGCGCACATTTTCATATATAAAACTTTATGTAACGGCTAATTTAAAATGGTGCAAACATTACCACAATCGCATGTATGATTTTTTCGGAAGAGTTACCGCGCGGACGTAAAGAAAATGTTATTTTTTTCATAAATTCACCATAAATCAAAATATTGTGCTAGAGACTTCCAATTTGTTGCAAAATGAAGGGAAATGCTTGAATATTACTAGAATATAAGCGTTTTAGCTTACAATTGCGTTTTTCGACCATTTCGGTAGAGTCAAAGTTGACCAAAGGTTGAAATTTTGGCAATTATCGTTATTTATATAAAAATATCTCAAAACTGATAAAAGCTACAACCATGGGTTGTTTTTAGTTGTATTGTACATGAAATTGCGCACATTTCCATATATAAAACTTTATATAACTGCTAATTTTAAAATGGTGCAAACATTACCGCAATTGCATGTATGATTTTTTTCGGAAGAGTTACCGCGCGGACGTAAGGAAAAAGTTTTTTCATAAATTCACCATAAATCGAAATATTGTGCTAGAGACTTCCAATTAGTTGCAAAATTAAGGTAAATGATTGAATATTACTAAAATATAAGAGTTTTAGCTTACAATTGCGTTTTTCGACCATTTCGGTAGTCAAAGTTGACCAAAGGTTGAAATTTTGGCAATTATCGTTATTTATATGAAAATATCTCAAAACTGATAAACGCTACAATCATGAGTATTTTATTGTTGTATTCTACATAAAAATGCGCACATTTTCATATATAATACTTAATGTAACGGCTAATTTACAATGGTACAAAAATTATGTCAAAGTGACGAAATAATTTCAGAGATGTGTCACAGATACGTATGTACTTTTTAGTGCGGCAAAAAAGAAATTCGCGCTTGCGCGCCTGCGTAACGATTGTAAACAAAACAACACTTTGATCCGTGAACTCCCAGCATCCCCCAAGGCGCGTGATTCAAAAGTTTTAGGCTGGTAGGCCTATAAGTATTTTTCCGCGAATTTTTAAAAAAACTTTTGTAAGTCGACGTAAAATACGTCCAGTCGGCACACGGGAGACAAAAAATGTCGACGTAAAATATGTCCAGTCGGCGTAAGAGGGTTAATGGTCCCTTTAGGCTTGTTCCATGTAAATAGGCTTCATCTTATGAGTACAATATCTTTTTCAGAAAAATATTGTTAAAAAATTGTTAACTATTACCTAACGTGCATATGCTCATATATCATATGCACATGTTGAAGCCAATCAGTGAGGAAGCTTTTTTATATAGAAAAGTACAGCCAGTGCCTTTAGTAAAGGAAATTAGTTCCTACGATACCTAGTTACCTGTGGGGTAGAAGTATAACTTTACCAAGGACCTTCACACACTTACATCATAAAACATATCTGTGGTGGGTAGTAGTCTTGTAAAATGAAACTTTTCTACTAGCACAGAAAAGGGATTTTGACGTAGGAAAAATCTATTTCTGTGCGAGGAAGCCGTGTCGCCCAGTGAAATAGGTTCCTTCAGCACTATTTCCAAGGTAAAATATTGCTATAATACCAGAGAACTGCTAAATTGGACCTGCCAGAATATTCCGGCTCGCTCACCTTCATTAAAAGGTGTTGGTATAGTTCTGGGGCGAGTGAAAACCACTACCACGGCACTGCTTGATCCAGGATTCTATGATTAATATGGCAAATTTTTAATCAATATGTAATTTGTTCATATACGAAACAAACCTTCGGTCTTAACACTAGGATTTACTAGTGCCAAGCTGGAAACCGGTAGAATTAAATTAAACTTGTGCGATCAAGGGACTATTGGCATCTATACCAGGTCACGGGGCATGTATACCCAGAATGCCCTCGGCATCGTGTGACCGACCCGCCAGTTATCTTTCTACCGCCTTTAAGATAGGACGTGTTCTCTGTCTATCTGTTTAAAGCCAGTTTTAGTTTGCCCATTTTTTATCCATTTCAATTTCATTTTTCTTATTAATTCTCTTCTTCTGAGTGTGCTCAGTGTGGTGTGAGCTGTAAGTGTGTGTAAGTGGAGAGATGGAGGGTTTTGCATCGCCGTCGGGATCTTCTTATGTTTGAGGACGAGACAAAGGAAATGCCCTGGAGTCAGTGGCTTTCCTTGTTCAAGATTCCTAACTTCGGTGTCGACGGATCCTCATCCAACGTGTAGTAGGTGCAGGGAAAATGTATGTACAATTACTAATCCTTGTTCTGTTTGTCGTGGTTGGTCAGTGGAACAGTGAAAGAAGTTTTATGACAAAGGCCAGTACAAAAGAAAGGAGTTGACGCCATCTTTAGGTGACCAAGCGTCGTCGGCTTCTTTTGTATCGGCAATACACCAGACTGCTCCATATGTTTCACCACCGGCCTTTGATTTGTCCCATACCCCTTCAGTTTCTCCTAGTGGTTCGTTTTCGGAAACGCCAGGAGGGGTTTTGGGTAATTTGATGCATAATATTTACGCTCCTTTGTTCCCAGCAGCGAGAGGGGGAGCATCGCCATCTTTGTTCTTTCTTATTTACGAATAACACTATTGTTATTATTATTATTATTGTATGGTGTTTTTTCGTTGCATGGAACCAGTGGTTATTCAGTAACGGGAATACAGTGGTCCCCCGTATTCGCGGGGGATGCGTACCAGACCCCCCTGTGAATAGTTAGAATCCGCGAATGTTTGGAACCCCTATAAAAACGCTAATAACAGCCTATTTTGTTAGTTACAACTCAAGAAAAACCCACTAAAAATTTTCCTACATGGTTTTTTTAATAGTTTTATCACAAAAAGTGCATTTTATGATTAAATCCATCAAAAAAACCAGGAATTTGTGGATATTTATCATAGAAAAATACCGCGAATGCTTGAATTTTCCGCGAATAATGCAGGGAAACGTTCCCGAGAGAAATCCGCGAATGTGTGAGTCCGCGAATCTGGAGAACGCGAATACGGGGGGTCCACTGTAACTATTTATATCCCTCAAATGTTTTCAATACCCGATGCACCCGATCACCAGAAGCAGCCGGGGTCTACTGCTGTCCCACGTATATGCAGGAAAAAATTGCATAGTGTGAAGACACGTATTGAAGGCAATGGCCAACTGCAATTGCGTCTGGGTGCAGCACCGGACATAGCCAGTGGGCCCTGTCGGCTGTAATGCGATGCCGGACCGGCAAATTTGCTAGTCCGATATAGTGTGAAAAGGTACATTAGAGATAATAGTCGACTGCTAGTCGCATGTAGGTGCGACATTGTGTCGCATTTACGTACGACATAGTGTGAAAGGGCCCTTATGCATAAACGAGGTGGAAGCTGGTCACCGACCAGGCTTGGAACCTCGTGATGCATCTTTTTTTCCAACCCAAGATATGAGAGGGGCAGCTAGAGATGGGCAGTTAACGCCAAGACCTCAGGTTTGTTAGCTATGAAAGATACAAAATTGATTAAGACTTTGTCATTTGTTCATACAAGGAACAAACCTTTTGTCTTAACAATAGGATAGACTTATACTTGGAGGGAGTACAAGTACAGGCAGTCCCCGGGTTACGACGGTCTCGGCTTACGACGTTACGACTCTTTTCAATTATGTTCATCAGACATTATTTCCAGGGTTACGACACATGTTCCAGGGTTACGACGCAAACAACGCTCATCTGGCAGATGAAATATGACACCAAAAATGCAAAATAATCAATATTTTAAGGTTTTTTTGATGAAAAATGCCATAAGAATGCAGTTTACATAGTTTTCAATGCACCCAAAGCATTAAAAGTAAGGTTTTCTTAGAATTTTTTGACAATGTTCCGGCTTACGACGATTTTCGGCTTACGACGCGTCTCAAGAACGGAACCCCCGTTGTAACCCGGGGACTGCCTGTACCCTGAACTGGCTGGGGGTTCAGCCCACCTGACCACCCTTCCTAAAAGATCAAGTTCTAAAGAAGGGGGTCTGAACCAGTGAGAGAATAGATAAGCAAGTATCTAAAAAACTCAGTCTGCTGGGTGTAAACACAATGAGACATGCCCAGCCTGCTGGTTTAAACATAATGAGACATGTCCAGATTCACTGTATTCGTGGAAGGTAAAAAGAACTCATCTGTTCAAGCAACAAACCATGTAGGTCGCAAGGGTTTGTCACCACCCCTCCCTCCCTTGCCAGGGAGAGGAGTAAGTGCTACTGAGAAGCAGATTTGTTTATTGTATAGGAACAAACCGAATAAATGCAACCTAACTGCCACACTCATCTGTATCAGATCAGTGCCAGCTTATGACTTGTCTATTCTTCAACCTGCCCATAGGAAGAAGAGAGGAAAAAAAAGAGAAAGGAGGAGACCAGCTAATTCACTCACCCTCTCTTCCACACAATAATCTTAGGTAAGATACAAACTGTCCTGCCAGGGGCACTGAATGAGCTACACAACTTGTTGAGCAGGCACCACCAGACCCAAGGAAAAAGCATCTAAAGATCTGTGGAGAATGTCCTGTAAAAGGAAGTGAACATGGTTTGCCGAAGCCAGGAACCAGCAAACAAAACCCTATGAACAGACAAGTTGTTCTTAAATGCCCAAGAGGAACCCATTCTTCTGATGTCATGTGCTCTAGCCTGCACAGACTGACAACTCTGCCTGAGGCCATTGAGGTGCCACCAAGGTCTTCTTGAGATTCCGGGAACTCATTACCCTGTTCAGGACCTGACGGATCAGGGAGAACGGAGGGAAGGTGTACACCTCAGATTGTCCAAGGATGCTGTAGTGTCCTTTCCAAAAGCAAGAGGATCCAGGACCACCAAGAAGTAGACCTCTAGCTTGCTGTTGAAGCTAGTGGCAAAGAGGTCTAACATGGGTCTTTCCCAAAGGTGAAACAGCCCATCCACTACATCCTGATTCAGAGACCACTCCGTACTTAGGACTTGACTCTGACGTCTTAGCTTGTCAGCCACCACATTCCTCCAGCCTGGAATGTACCTGGCCATGAGTAATTACTTACACCACTGATAAATAGTCCAACTCACCAGGACCCATTTCCCATTTCATCACTGTCTTGATTGCAAAAATAATTAATCTAAATTACTATATGCTATTATTTTTGCTGGTAAGTGTGTGTGTTTTCATTAAGTAATATAATAATGTATACAACTGCAATAAAAACTAAAGTTCAGTAATATCTACACAGTGCTTCAGTGATTAAGAGAAAAAATGACGAATTTTTAATCAATTTGTATTCTTCATAGTTAACAAACCTTCGGTCTTAACAACAGGATAATCTAGTGCCAGCTGGAAACTGGTTAAATAAAAACAATCAAAAATTGTAAAGCAAGGAATATGTAGCATCTGGCAACTCATGCATATACGAGGTGGAAGGTGGCCGCCAACCGGGCTTGGAACCTCGTGATGCATCAGTCTTTCTATGACCACCTTGGAGAGTAGCCGTGTTGGGCTCTCCTTCCCAATCCGGTTGCTTTGTTTGCCCATTATTTTTCTTTTTGCATTTTAGTGTGTGCCAATACTTAAGGGAGCATCAAAATCCTTAAGGCCTAGAACAAATTTTACTTAATATAATTTAATGTCTAAATAAACACACTCTAGAATATCATAGCTCAAAAATATTCTTTGATCATTTTGTAGAAAATTGTGAAAGCTTATACCATGACCTCATTAATCACTGTAACATTATACAATAATACTAACCAGAAAATCTTGATATTCCAGCATAGCTATAAAAAACAAATTTCTTGACATGTAAGCAAGAATGCCTTACCAAAAGAATAAGTATCAAGATATTTGATTACTGACTCAAGAGTAAAATAATTTCAAGATGGTGTAAAGTCATCATGAAATTACTAAGTAGATGGCCAGCAACAACACAACACAATGATGACATCTGGATACAAAGGAACATAAGGCAAGTTGAAGAATCACAAATGAAGTGAGTTATGAACATGCAAAAAGAACAGCAATAGTAAAATGCACAGTATTTTATTCAAAACTAGTAATGAAGCTGCCAAAAAAATGGGCCCACCCACATTGGCAGTTTGAAAGTAAAATCAATAGTTTGTAGATTGTACAAATGCATACATGGTCATACATAAAGACAATATATAATCATTTCCAAAACATGATACAATGACCTGCAAGAATAAAATATTACTGCTTACCAAGACATTAAAAGAAAAACAAGATTCTCCTGCATTATCTGAGTGACAGAAACTAATGGGGTTAAATATTATGGTTTCCTGCTATATAGATAAGAACTAAATTCAGATAGTTTTACACATATAACTTACAGCGCCGTGACAAGTTGATCCAAACGTTTCCATCATGCCTTGTTCAGTACCAGTCAACACATAGGAACAAGTTCCCATTGTTCCACCAATAAGGACAGGTTGTCCAGTCAGTTGATAATCTACTGGGATCAATGGATGGTGGGGTGGGAATGCCCTTGTCGATCCCTAAAAAGAAGAGTACTGCACTTAACCATTT
This sequence comes from Macrobrachium nipponense, assembly GCF_015104395.2. Taxonomy (NCBI): domain Eukaryota; kingdom Metazoa; phylum Arthropoda; class Malacostraca; order Decapoda; family Palaemonidae; genus Macrobrachium; species Macrobrachium nipponense. The sequence goes on along the minus strand of NC_061109.1, from coordinate 112,038,287 downwards.
GCAACTATGCAAAAGTTAAAAAAAAAAAAAAAAAAACTTGCCTTATTACCATGTAGGAAGATTATAAATGTCAATTACAGTCTATGGGCTGAACAAAATTCTTTGAAAAGTTTTGTATACAATAAATGAACATAATTAATTTACTAATGTGGCAAACAAAAGATAAAACCAAAAATGGAATAGTCCAAAATTTTCAAATGCATTTATAATAATCAGTGACTTGTTACATAATTATATGTTGAAGACTTACCTTTCGATGAACCAATAATGTTCGAAGTTTGCCATCAATCCAGTGTTGTTCAATTTTGGCAATATTATGGGAAACATCATAAATAACATGCATATCGAGATCATCTGGACTACTGTGAAACATTTTGGCAAAGGCCTGAAAAAGAAAAATTTATTGGAAAGGGAAACATACTTTTCTAAATAAGAGCAGAGCAATTTACTAAAAACCTATAAAATAAAGATACTACATAAATACCTCAATCTCCAACTGGCACTAAATTTCAATACAACTAGATACCATTAACAAAAATAGCAGGAAGTTATTATTAGCCAAATGTCTTCCTCACCCTAAAATCTACAGCCAGATCACATGATTTGGTGCAATAGTTCAAGATATAAGAGAATCAACACTTTGTACCTCCATACTATGTCATCAAGTATCACAAGCAGGCATAAGCAAAATTAAAGAACACAAAGTCTCGTCCACATTATTTGCCAAGTAGTAATGGGGATGATGTAAATTGCTTTCTGGGTTGTACTTTTCATTAATTTCATATAGTCTCTTCAACTTTACATACTCCAATGCCTTTTCCATTTAAGAAAAAATCTTTTGGGCGAGGACCAGTTTAGTGACGAGACTTGGTGGTGGTCTTCAACCACACAATAATAATAATAAAGCTAAATTGACCAATAAACAGTGAAATACCGTACAACAATTTGGACCATTCAATAACTAACATAACTATGACTGTACCTGTA
>NC_061109.1:111980406-112036800 GCF_015104395.2 Macrobrachium nipponense | reverse complement strand
CTGTACCTGTAGACAAAGTGTATTAGTGTACAGGGTACAAGAAATACTGTACGTACATATGTAGTAAAATGTGGAACCTTACCTTTCAAGTGAGACGATCTCCGAAAGTGGCGACAGAGGAGGAGGACAAATGGCAGAAAACATGAACACTTAACTTTACGAGACACATTAAAAAGGGCATAAAACATTAACACTAAACTTTACGAAACACATAAACAAATGGCAGAAAACATTAACGCTTAACTTTACAAAAAACATAAAAATTAAATTTCTTTTTTTTTGCCTTTTTCTGATTTTTACTTTTTTTTTATACTTTACATTTTTTACAAAATTTCAATTTCTTCACCACTTTCAACTTTGTTTTTTCGTATCACTTGGATCTTCCTGTTTGCTTACTACTAAAGGCCCCTTTAAAAAATAACTATCCAAGGAAGATTGCTTCTGCCTGCTTTTCAAAATGTTCCTGAAACGACTCAGGCAAACATCGTCGAACTGCGCAAGCATATGATCTGTGTAAGCCTTTTCGGGGTGTCTTTTCTACAAATGATTGCACTTTATGAAAAGCAGCTAGAGCATCCTTAATTTCTGCAGTTGTCATAGGGTCCTTCTCCTCCTCCTCACCGCTGCTAGAGAACTCTTCTTGAACGACGTTATGTTGCATGGCCTCCAACTCCTTCAGGTCATCCGTCGTAAGCTCCTCTTGGTGCTCCTCGAGAAAGTCATTGATGTTGTCCTCGTTGACGGCCAGCCCCCTGGACTTGCCGAGTGCAACGATCTCGTTAAGATCTGGTTGCGAAACAGTTTCAGGATCATCAACTTTTTCTGAATCTGCATCAGGTTCGCCCACGTTGATTCCCTCGAAGTCTCAGGTGGATATGGCATCAGGCCAAAGTTTCCTCCACAAAGAATTCAAGGTTCGCCTTGAAACCTCCTGCCAAGCTTGATCGATGAGTCGGATGCATATTGTTACAAATATAGATCACCTCGTCTTCCCAGCATTTATTTAATTTATTTTAATTCTAGAAAAGCAGCCCTTTCCCCTAATCAGCTGACTTCAAAGGGGAAAACGCAAGCCAGAGATAGGAATTTCCTGTTAGAGCGGGGGAATAAAATTCTTACTCCTTAGGGACGTATCCCAAAGGGAAGTGTGTAGCTAGCTAGGTACCTATTAGGCCTACTTCTAAGCTCCTTTTTCCTGTGAACCCTTCGCTGGCCGTATGTTCTGTTTCCAGGATGCCCTGCTATTGGGGGGGATAAGCTGAACCCATCCCCCATGAATCACACCTGCATTCAGGCTCAGTCCTCTCCAAGCCATGACCTTGGACGGATGTCCCAGCCTTCCTTAGACAAAGCCAAAGTCCACTTACTTAAGGCATCCAGGTACGTCTTGTGATACAGCCATATTGCCAGTTCTTTCCCTCCGAGTCACATAACTACTCCACATTTTCAAAATTCAAAACCCTAATTCTCAAATGAACATTCCTTTGTTCCTTTCACTGCCTCGTGGCCGCATGTCTCCCTTTTGTGATCGTCCCAGACAAATGAAGTCATTGAATATTTCATTTAACACTAAGAGTTCCTCCCCAGTGTGTTAGACAAAGTGAGTAACTGTAACTTGTGCAAGGAATCTTTAATTCATTTGTGTCTAATCTGGGCATTTTTCCAGATCGGCTGAGTCACGTGTTCAAGTCTCTTCGCAAGTGCTGCCTTAATGCAAGATAATATGAATAATTTTGAAAAGCCAGCATTTACGTTAATCTTATTTTAGCCAGCTCTCCCCTTGGGAGAGATAAGAGTGATCCCGTGTGGACAAGCTGCATTTACTCTTTCTCCAGGCCATTCAATGGCCTCGTGTAAATAAATGCATACCGTAAATTAATCAGCTGGTTTCAATGGCTACCTCCTCTAGAGTAAATTAACACAATAAATCCTTTTAAGGTAAGTTTCAAGTAATTTATTCTGCATTTTACCTCAAATATTTTCCTTTACGTATTTGGGCCCTTAAGGCCGGCTCATGCGTAAAAATATCACGATATCAAAATGCTCCTTCTAAAATTCATGCAAGGTGAGGTTTGTGGTATTGGTGATGTCGAAACATCTCATGAAAATATGTTTTGTATACAGCTTCTTGAAGTTTGATATTACTTGCTGGTCCATGGGCTGGAGGAGAAGGGTGGTGTTAGGCAGAAGATAAAGAACCTTGATAAACGAATACTCCGCTAGGATATCTTCCTCGAGGCCAGGAGGGTGAGCAGGGGCATTGTCCAACAACAGCAACATTTCAGAGGGAGGCACTTCTCTTCCAAGAATTTCTTCACTGTCAGGCCGAAACACAGATTTACCCACTCGGTGAACAAAACTCTTGTTACCCAGGCTTTCGCATTAGCCCTCCACATCACCAGAAGCTTCTCCTTTAACACTTTGTGGGCCTTGAAGGCTCGAGGAGTCTCCAAATGATAGACAAGTAGGGGGCTTCACCTTACAATCCTCACTGGTGTTGGAACAAAGTGCTAGCATAAGCCTGTCTTTCATAGGCTTATGCCCGGGTAGCTTCTTCTCTTCCTCCGTGATGTACATCCGACGAGGCATTTTTTTCAAAAAAAGGCCAGTCTCGTCACAGTTGAAGACTTGCTGAGAACTGTAGCCTTCCTTGATCGTCACCTCATCGAACGTCTTAATAAAGGCTTCGGCCGCTTTCGTGTCTTAGCTGGCAGCCTCCCCATGCCGCACCACCGAATAGATGCCAGTCCGTTTATGGAATTTATCAAACCACCCCCGAGAAGCCTTGAAGTCTGGGGTTGCCGTCGATGTCCCTTCTCTTCCGTTGTCTTCGGCCTGGGCAATCAGATCACCTAAAATAGTGCTGGTCTTGTGGCAGATTGCCGTCTCGATTATCATATCACCAGCGATTTCTTTATCTTTAATCCATACAAGAAGCAGCCTCTCCATCTCATAATGCACGTAGCTCCTCTTGTTGGACAAAATAGTCACGCCCTTGGAAGGTGTAGCTGCTTTGATGGCTTCCTTCTGCTTAAGGATGGTGCCTATTGTCAACAGATTTCGGCCGTCTTCCTTAGCGATCACACTCAACCGCATGCCAGCATCATACTTTTTAATTATCGCCATCTTTGTCTGCATGGAAAGTATCCTCTTCTTTCCGTGAACTTCAGCAACATTCTTGGGACCCATGGCTAATTAACTAAGTTCACACACAACACGATAAAGTAACTTACTACGAAGAAAGCGAAATCACTAACACGAATTTACGTTAACAAACGTATTAACAAACGTATGTGAACGAACGAATTCCGCATATCGTACGATAACGCTGATGCGACGAAGAGGTCAAAGGACGCCTTTACGTAGAGGGATGATGGGACAGATGCTGACCAAAAGGAGAGCAGGAGGATGGTGGCAAGTCTACTCAGTTGGCGGCACGCGAGTTTTAAAATTGTTCTCGGCGATCCGGGGGAACCTCAGACTTTACCCTTTAGCAACCTGAATTATTTTCGTATACAGAAGCAAACAAATCTTCGTCTTTGCTTTTGTAACTTGGATTTTTCATAAGTAGGGACTTTCGTATGTCGAGGTTCCACTGTAATAGTAAATTGTAATAATAATAATGATACAGCTTGCCTTCTCAACTTGGCATATAAGTTTCTATGTTCCCAAGTGCCAACCAGTACACAGTTATCATAAGGATCATGACTAGTATTTTGCTTCTTCTGCTAGTTCAGTGCCAGATCGTGAAGAAAATATAGTGAATTCAGCAGCTCAGCAAGTACCATCGGTAGCAGTGCAGAATTGTAATCCTATCCATAAGTTGGAAGATATTTTGGGTTTTTTGAAGAACCTATCTGTTCCAAAACCCTCTAACGATGTATCCCTGTCTCCAGTGTCGCCATCAGAAGTTTTTGCTTCGTAGCTACCCTGACTTTATCTTTCCAGGGGCTCCTGTTTCTCCAGCTTCGACACTTCAGTTGAGTGTTCAATCTGATACAGTCAGATTACCTAAAGAGATTTTATCAATGTTAGCAAAGAAGGCTCTTAGGGAAGTTGATAGCTTTAGCTATCGACCTTTTACCTGCTTAGTAGGAGGTAAGTGTATTATGTGACCGGAGAAGCTCACTTCCCTGAGAATTTCTGCCTCCTGTCAAGGGCACCTCCCTGGTATCACCGATTCGAACCGAAGGTCGGAATTCTCTGCTGCTAAGGTGACGTTCTCTTCAGCAGACTATGTGGACCACTTTTTGAAGAACACCTTCAAGATATATTGGAAGTTGTTAGCTTTTTAGACTGGTCAGTAGACACACTGGCTAAGAAAATTCTGGAATATCCCGATTTTCCAGCCAACATAGGTTCAGACCTTCTAGATGTTCTCTTCTGTTCGTACAAAGGGGTAAGGGATGCATCAAGAGAATTAGCTTCCCTTTATACTATGGGGATTTTAAAAAGGAGGGAACTTTGGTGTCCCTAAACCACTAGGGAGTAACTACGACTTAGAAGTCTGTACTCCTATTCTTTCCCTTAGTAAAAGACTTCCTAATCCCTCCTTCGGTTGTCAGCGACATCTCAACAGGTCTACAGATTGGCACAATCCACGAGACGCCCAAAAGAAGCTGCCCCTTCCTCCAGTACTAAGACGTCGTCTCCGTTGCAGCCCTTTCCCTTTCGTGGTGGTGAGCAAAAAGCAAATCCCAGAACGAGAGCCAATGTCCGTTTCAGCTCTCAAGCAATCAAGAAGAAAACGAATAGACCTGCCCCAAAGAAGTGAAATCAGCTCCCTCCGTGCCCCAGTAGGTGCCAGGCTCCAGTAATTTTGGGAAGAATGGAGCAAGAGACGGCCAGAACCATGAGTAATAGAAGTGCTGAGATTCAGGTATTTAACCTCATTTCTAAAAAACCTCCTCCATTAGTCAGGAAGCCCATTGTCTTGACAGCCTACTCAGTAGGCCCTAAGAGGTTATCAGCTCTTGCAGAGGATGTACATTTCTTCCTCGAGAAGACAGCAATAGAGGTGGTCACAGAGGAGAGCTCCAAGGAGTTTTGCAATCGACTGTTCGTGGTTCCGAAGTCAACAGGTGGATGGAGACCAGTATTAGATGCAAGTGCCCTAAATGTCTTTGTGCAGAAGACAAAGTTTCATATGGAAACAAATCAGTTCATTCTATCTATCCGTACACATGAGGGATGCATACAGAGGGTAGTTCCTCATTGGACGAGTGGCTTTCGCGCTTGGCTACCAATCCAGTGGTCCAAAGTTCGATTCTCGACTCGGCCAACACTGAATAAGCGGAATTTACTTCTGGTAATAGAAACTCACTTCTTGATATAATGTGGCTTGGATCCCACAATAAGTTGTAGGTCCCATTACTAGGTAACCAATTGGCTCCTAACCACGTAAAAAAATCTAATCCTTTGGGCCAGCCCTACGAGAGCTGTTAATCAGCTCAGTGGTGTGGTAAAACTAAGATATACAGTGTTCCCCCATATTCGCGGGGGATGTATACCAGGCGCCCCTGCGAATAGGTCAAACCCACAATTAGTTACCACGCCCTTCTAAAAATGCCTATATCTGCCTATCTTGAAAGTTCAAATACCAAATGTATACTTAAAGTATCATCTTACATCAAATATACCATTGAATTGATATTACTGATATCATTTCAAAGTCATCTTAAACATTTTACCATTAGAAATATATAATCAGCCAATAACAGAGAGAGAGAGAGAGAGAGAGAGAGAGAGAGAGAGAGAGAGAGAGAGAGAGAGAGAGAGAGAGAGAGAGAGAGAGAGAGAGAGAGAAATTGCATGAGCACTTGGTGGCAACAACACAACAGCTCCTCCCCCTTCAGTCCCATTACTTTGATAATTGAAAGATTTAGTACCTGGAGTTAGAGAGAGAAGACTGGGATTTCCTTCATTCTTACATAAATTTTCAAATTTATACACTAAAACCTTAATAATTCACATTAGTATTTTCTTTAATGAATTGATATTATTGCTGTATACATTAATATTAGAAAATAGTAAATCATTTATTTATCATACAAAAAAAACATACATCTCTGTAGAAGATAGAGAGAGAGAGAGAGAGAGAGAGAGAGAGAGAGAATTGCTATTTTCATTATTATGTGATATCATTTAACCCCTTCAAAGACTTATTTTTTCAACAATGTTTCAAAAAGAATCTAATTGTTTTATTGAATTAAATTAAAATATAACTTGTTTAGACTCTATTCTAATTTGATTTCAACAGAAAATGGTGATTATTTTATGTAAAATTGTTATTTTTAGAAACTCCACTTGAGACCTTTTTATGGCCAATAACGAGTTATCTCGTATAAATTATAATCATTTTATTCTATCACGAGATATCTCGTATGCTTCGTTTTAGTAATTTTGATAATAGGAATTGAATAAAAATCATATTGATGCTTGATAACTTTTTATTTTTCCACTTCATTTTGATAAAAGTCTTTTTTTTCATTTCATTTGAATAAAAAAAAAAAATTTCACCATTAGAATAAACAAAATCATATATTTCTCTTCATTTGGGTAAAAAAAAAAAAAAAAAAAAAAATTCACTTCACATAAACCAGTGTATTTCCCAATCATTTTGTATGGTATGATTTGAAGCAGGGGTTATACACAGACTAAACTTCACATATCTCACACATGTAGCGAGACTCTCGTCTGATCGGTTTTCCATTATTATCCCTTTTCTTAGAGCAAACAACACATTGCCTTGTAGGAAATTTCTTTTTGGGTGTAGGAGGAATGTCAATTGGAAATTGCCTTCCTGAATAGCGGTAGGATTCGCTGAAATAGATGGTCTACCTGTCTTGTTTGAGGGATTTCAGCATGATACTTCTTCTTCAGAGTTGAATCAATTACTATTTCCAACCTGAATTTGAGAGATGAACAGCAATTTTCATTACTCATCTTGAAACACTGATATGCATTCCAAAGGGCTAGATCTAGATGATGGAAGAAAACTTTTTGTAATATTTTTTTGCTCTTTTCCTGGGAACAGGATAATTTGCCAAGTTTTGATCCAAACTTATCACACCACCCATTGTGTGGTTATAGTCTACTACAACTTTGGCTTCTTTTTCGTACCTCTCCTACTCGCAATTTCAACTTCATCACTATTGTGAACTGTGGAGAGTAGAACAACATCTTTTTTTATCCTTCCATCTCATGGCCATAACTTTACCTCTACGATAAGCAGACATTTCCCCCTTCTTCAACTTTTCAGTTTTCAATGAAACTGGCAGGTCTTTTCGATTTATTCTAACAGTGCCATAGCAATCTGTTCTACATTTTACTAGAATATCCACTAACTCAGGACTGGTGTAATAATTGTCTATTGTAAGGCAATAGCCTTTATTCAAAAGAGGTTTCAGTAAAGTCATTACAACCTGTGAGGATTTAGGCAATTCATTGAAATCCTGGTCGAATTGTGTTCCTTTACCTACATAAATCAAAAAACTCCACACATATCCTGTACTCGCTTCACATAACATAAAGAACTTTATGCCGAATCTTGATCTCTTCAATGGGATATATTGTACCCATCCCAATCTTCCTTTATATAGCAAGAGACTCTCATCAATTGAAATATCCTTTGTGTGTAGACAGTTCTAAATTTATTTTCTAAGTGCACATAAATAGGATATATCTTATTCAGTTTGGGATTAGGATGCGAATTTGCATCGTATGCTTCATTATCAGAAAAATGCAGGTACTGCCTGATTTCTTGTATCTTTTGAAAGGCATAGTTTCAGCAAAAATTGGGGTTCTAAGAATGGATTTTTTAGACCAATACAAGGATTCTTCTGGCTTCTTCACAATCCTTTCAAAGTATTTAGTGCTAAGAAAACTCTGAGTTCAGGTGGAGTTACAGGATGCCACGTATTTGGGTCTGCATTGCATTGCTCAGCAAATCTATTGGTTTCAGTGCAAATAAGTTCAATCAGTTCATCATCAAAAAATACATGGAAAAAATCTAAAGGCGACATACTTTCAATATTCCCTGGGATATTGAGACCTGTTGTTCCTGTGAATGGTCGATGGGGTGGGGAGGGCAGTAGAATCTGCGATTCTCCTCCATTGTGTTTCATCCATTACTGTATCTGTATCTGTATTGGTATCGCTGTCATCGTCACTGGAATCATCCAAGCTTGAATCGTCGCCTTCTGAGCCAGAACTTTCAAGCTCTGTAAATGATTCCTCAGTATCACTGTTGTCATGGTAATTTGCCATAACTGGGCTAAAATAAAAAATAAATAAAAGGCTAGAATAATAAATAAATAGTCAAGATACTAACAAATTACTCGACAATATATCATATAAACAGTCTAAAATAAAAAAAAAAGAACAATGAAACTTACCTAAAACGTAAAAATGAAGAAATATGTTATTGTTATAATACAATTAAGTTTGTTCATACTTACCTGGCAGATATATATAGCTGTATTTCTGAAGTCCGACAGAATTTAAAAATTCGCGGCACACGCAGTGGGCGGCCAGGTGGTAGTACCCATTCCCGCCGCTGGGAGGCGGATATCAGGAATATTCCCATTTTCTATTCATATTTTATCAGTGCCACTGTCTCCTGAGGGGAGGTGGGTGGGCACTTTAATTATATATATCTGCCAGGTAAGTATGAACAAACTTAATTGTATTATAACAATAACATTTTGTTCATGAACTTACCTGACAGATATATATATAGCTGAATCCCACCTTCGGATGGTGGGAAGAGACAGAATAGGATTTTTGGGAAACTAAATTAAGTAGATGATATACATCTTGGTTCCTGACCTATTAGCATAGCCGACTTCGTGATTACTGTCACCAAAGTCTGCTTCTGCGTTACTAGAGTTGCCAGCGAGGTAGAGACCTGTAATGCTGGTGCGCTCTAGATGATCTGTCAACGGGGGCGTGACCACAATGTGACTAGACCATATGACCATACTTTTGAGGGCACCGAAGCTAAAACCACCACCTGACCTAACCTATCAAAGTTAGTTCCATAACTTCTAGGCTAAAGAAAAGGAACGCGCCTCAAACGACCAACCCTTCAAAGTTAAAAGCACACCTATCCCTTTTCTATAGGATAGGATTCGTGTTGCTTCTTGCACCCAATAATATATCTACGGATATGTATGGTCCTAGCGACTTACGGATCTGAAATGTCGTCTTCACATCCCGTCGGGAGTGTGAAGCGAACACCGAGTTGCTTCGCTAAAGCGTGGCACTCAGGATGTTACTGAGTGTCATTGCTCTGTTGAAATGCTTCCGAGGCCGCGCCCTCACCTCTTGAGCATTCATATTAAGAAAAATCTCAAATCTTTATGCAAACATAATGAATGAGACCTCTTAAAAGAACTCCTTGGCTATAATGCCAGGGTGTTCTTGGACATGAACCGTCTGGTCTTTTTACGGAACACCGCAGATTGTCGGGAGTGTGAAGCGAACCCAGAGTTGCTTCGCAAAAGCGTGGCACTCAGGATGTTACTGAGTGTCATGCTCTGTTGAAATGCTTCCGAGGCCGCGCCCTCACCTCTTGAGCATTGATATTAAGAAAAAATCTCAAATCTTTATGCAAACATAATGAATGAGACCTCTTAAAAGAACTCCTTGGCTATCAAGCCAGGGTGTTCTTGGACATGAACTAGTCTGGTCTTTTTACGGAACACCGCAGATTGTCTGTTGACCTTGACTTTCTATAGTTTTATCAAGATAAAACTTGAGAGACCCTACAGGGCACAGGACTCTCTAATGCCCTTGCCCAATAATTTGTGCCATACCCTTGGTCTCCAAGCCTTCGGGTCAATGGTCAGACAGGTTTTCGTTCTTATCAAGAACGGAAGGCTTAGCGGACAGACCGCATTATGTCCTTTAAAGCCAAAACCTCTGATGATGGCTAAAACCTCACTAACCCTCCTTGCCGTGGCTAGAGCGGTTAGAATATTAGCCTTTCTGGTCACGTGTATTAAGTTCTCAGAAAGGATAGGTTCGAAATGCTTTTGGCATCAGAAACTCAGACTACGTCTAAGTTCCATGCCGGAACCTTTGATCCAGAGAATACAAGATCTCCACAGACCTCAAAGATCGTGAAGCTTTGTTGTTTGACAGAACCGAATCTCTGAGCCTAGAGGCCGTCAACAACATATTTGCATATTCTACAACAGTTAGGACTTCTATCTTATCTCATACTTCATACGGAAAGATAGAACCATAACGAAATTCACAGAGGTCGAGGTGGAGGAACAGTCATTTCCCTTCACTATCTCCAGAAACGGCCCCCTCCGATTGAAAACTGAAAATAGGGCAGCACTGCTTTGCCTTGGCAAGAGACTGCCATTAATCTTGAAGATCTTATCGCTTCTCGATAGTCTGAACGCTTTCAGACTCAGAGAGGAGAGATATTAGATACTTCACTAAGTGACGATGTTTGATTACACCGATTCTCTCGGGAAGGGTCTTTGGACAATTCTCTGAATTACCTGACCTCTGTGAATCCAACCTCTTAGAGGCCAACATGTGGCGACTAAAGCTAATCTCCTCTAGGATCATGAATAAGGGAACAACTTAAGAGGAAGCTCCTTCGTCTTCAATATTACGAAAAACTTAACGAAAGGACTCCCTCAGTCTCTCCTCACTTTCGACATACTTCTAAGTGAGGATTACTCAGACGTCAGTAGTTGTTGCCTTCGATCGAGAAGACCCCCACGGACGTGCACTAGATTAACGAACCTATTGAGGATCGTTACGTTCCGTGCCCAAGCCCATAACCAATTCTCTCTTCTCGAGCTATGAGAGAGCTGAGAAATTATCCGAGATGATTTGGGCCACTCGATCCAACCTCACCCTTCGAGGAACTGGAAAGCCGACTAATTTGGCTTCCAATTCTTTCAGACAATGTGCCAGAACATCTGTTCTCTGTTCGGATGTCTGGCACCCTCTCGCTATCACCTGAGGTGATCCTCAAGCCGTTGAGAGAAAATTAGAATTACAAGATCTTTGATGTTATTCCAATTTCTTCGTGAGGAAAATTTGTAGAGGTCTGAATTGCTGTTTATTCAGGGAAAACAAGCTTCTCCAGCGAGGAAATGGTCCCCAGCAAACTCATCCATTCCCTCACTCAGCCTGCTTCCTTCCCTAAATAAGGCTGCGCTTTGCATAAGCAGGAGAGCATTATTATAGTGCTATGCCGCGGTAGATTCGTACAGAATGTTACCGTGCGGTAAACCCGCAACTAATAAGTATAAGTGATAACTTGTTGAAATTTTCTAAGTAAACGGCAGGTATGATCATTCAAGATTACTAGGGAAATTTCCTCAACCCGAGGCTAAAATCCCATGATTGAGGGCAAAAGAGACGGTTTATTAAGCCATTCCCGCAAGGGAGAGAGACGTAACCAATCGCGCATGACACCGAGCTAGCCGGTCTGCGTAGATCACAGTAACAGCAGCCTTGATCATCGTCTCGCACTATATGCCTGAGTTGCCAGCTACTCCTTTTACGAAGGGATAGGTATGAAATTATCGAGCCAAAGGAAACTCTCAAGCATGCATATTTAAACGAAAACAAAATTCGCTAAATACAGAAGCTGAGTTGATGTTGCAGTTCAATTAGAATACTTCTCGTCTAAGTCGCAATCCGTAGAATAACTAGGATATGCGCCTACCCCTCGGACAATTCAACTGCTTAGTAGAATCATGTCGCGAGGTTAATATACGTAGTATATTTATAGTATTCTGAACAACGATCTACCTAAACCTAAATTTCCTTAAAGAAAACAAAATAAGGATGGAGATCGACCACCTTCGATCTCTATCAAAAAGAGTGAAGGAGAAGTCTTCCTCGAAGGAAAGCTTCAATGGAGAACAGAATACTATCTGCCTGAGTTGCCAGCTACTCCCTTTACGAAGGAATAGGTATGATATTATCGAGCAAAAGGAAACTCTCAAGCAGGCCTATTTAAACGAAACAGAATTCGCTAAATACAGAAGCTGAGTGGTGTTGTCGTAACAATACCTGAAGAGTTGTTCTTACTCCGAAAACTCTTGGAAGGTTGAAGGGAGTGTCAAATAAATACATTAGAACAACAGTTCTTTCGGCTTCTATCCGCAGAGGTAAATACGATATGCGTATATGACTCGACCCATGCGTTAGCAAAATGACGCAAAGATAAACTACGTAAGTATTGTAGTAATTTAAACATCGAATTCTCTACTACATCTTTCCTGGACGAGGAAGAGAGAAAGAAAGGAAAACGACTGTCCACGTTCGGTTCTGAAAATGAATGAGAGCTCTTCCGAAATTTGTTACTTATCCGCTTAAGCGATAAAATGTTATGAAGATCTTTGTCAATGAGAACTAACCCATTTACATGACAGAAAGTAATCCAGGAATTCGAGCATATAGTTTTCCCGATTCCCGCAGAAATCGAGGAAGGGGCAGGAACCTGATTAGAGACTGGGCTTACGACAGGAAGGACCTTAATGTTCCCCTTCGGCAGCGCAATCCCGAAAGCAGACGAGGCGTTTTATGACACCGAAATCTGCTTACAGTTTCCTGGAATTCAATCAAGTTGATGGATTCTATTGAACGCTCCCTTCGTAGAAAGCGAAGTAGGGACATCTTGACGAGACCAAACTCCTTCCTCTACTTCGACGACGCCCTCTTGAAGAGCGTTCTTGCAGGAATCCTGCCGAACGTCTTGATGCGTAGGACGCCTATCGTTCTGAAGAACGTCCCTGGCAAGTGCTCTACCGAGCGTCATGACGTGTAGGATGCGAGCGTCCTCAAAAGCGACCTCGCTAGCGTCCTGGCTAGCGTCCTCGCTAGCGTCCTGGCGAGCGTCCTCGCTAGCGTCCTGGCGAGCGTCCTCGCTAGCGTCCTGGCGAGCGTCCTCGCTAGCGTCCTGCCGAGCTTCCACCGAAGCGTCCTGGCGAATGTCCACAAAAGCGTCCTGCTGAGCGTCCTCAAAAGCTTCCTGCCGAGCGTCCTGGAAAGCGTCCTGGAAAGCGTCCAGCTACGAGAGTGTCTAAGAAGAGAACCAAGTCTTCTGAACGACGTTTCAGAGAGGAACTCGTTGAGCGCCTTGATGCATGCAAGGCCCGCCAAGAGGCGTCCTGGCGAGCGACCTTGCCAACATCTCAATGTTATGACGAACCGCGTTTTGCGTATGCATTGAATATTTTTAAGGGACGTCCTCATGCGAGTCTCCATGGAGAGCCGCACGCTGCTCCTGAAGAGTGTGAACACAAAGGAAGACGTATGGCTTTCGTCTTCCGCAAGATGCTTGCCGAGCGTCCTGGAGAATGTCTCTACTTATAGGACGTCGAGCACCTCCAAAAGCTTCCTCACGTCTAAATTGCCCTTCTTATGCCGACCAGAGACATAAGTTGTTTGACTGTGCAAAGCAGCTTGCCGGCCGTCAAACTTATCAGCTTGCTTTATCGAAGTAAAGCGAACTTTACATAACGTATACGGAGCGCAATGAGGAGAGGAGACGAATACTGAGTTGCTCCTCCAAAAGGTGGAATCAAGAATGTCCTTGATTACCAAATTCTTTTGGAATGCTAGCGAGGTTGAAACAGCTCTAACTTCATGAGCGTTCACTCGCAGGAGGCTCAAATCACTCTTCTGGCAAGATGAATGAACCTCCTTAATAATGTATAAGTGATATATACATGAGCGTTCACTCGCAGGAGGCTCAAATCACTCTTCTGGCAAGATGAATGAGCCTCCTTAATAATGTATACATGATGTATACATGAGCGGTCACTCGCAGGAGGCTCAAATCACTCTTCTGGCAAGATGAATGAGCCTCCTTAATAATGTATAAATGATATATACATGAGCGTTCTCGCAGGAGGCTCAAATCACTCTTCTGGCAAGATGAATGAGCCTCCTTAAATGTCCCTTAGGAAAAGAGCCAGTGCATTCTTCTAAAAGGGAAAATGTGGTCTCTTTACTCTCTCATCCTCTCGTGACGAGAGAGAGGACGTGAAAGCGTCTCTTCTCTAAAGCTTCTTTAGGGGCGCGAGTCCTTCCGAGAACTCCAACCCCTGTGTGGGGAGGACGCCTCGGAGGCACGAGAAGCAATCTTTCAAGATTCGCGCACGTGCACGATCTTTAGCAGCCTGGGAAGAGTCAACAGGTTCTGCCGAAGGGACGCCAGATCGGTGGGGAGCCCCCGTTAACCCTCTTGCGGCTTTCGACATGCCCATCTCCCTGAGTCCTGGGAGTCCGACAGAGGTCCAGGCCTAGAGGCATTATGGGGCCGATCTGACGCCCCCTCCACAACACAAGGGGCACTACACTTCACAACACTGGTTGGAGAGCGAGCACTTTAGTCTAAGATTACTTGATGTAATCCTTTAGCAGACACTTATTCTAGGCTCGTAAGCCATACCACAGGGTTAGGCAAAATAAAATCTACAGGAGGTTAGAAGGTTCATTATTTCTAACTTCTGTTTACTGTGGAGGAAAACTCCTGATTCTAACACGCTCTAAAATGCGTAATTGAATCCTCCTTCTTCCGTAATCAGTCACACATTACACTAATTACCTTATGCAAAGAAAACATGTAAACGTCATATATACTAAGCGAGTGTCTACCGAAAGTTACGGTAGCCTCACCTTACCATGCAGACAACAAAGTCTGAAACTAGGCAAACTAGCTTCAGACATCAAATGCAATGAAAAAATTTACGATAGCGTATGCCTAGCCACAAATCCAAGTTAATAATCAAAAGAATAATTAGGATACTTAAGTGGCTAATGAAGTTTCAAAATCCTAGGCGGAGGTCTGTAAACAGTTTGTTTACCGACCGGCGACAGAAAAAAATATGAATAGAAAATGGGAATAGTTCCTGATATCCGCCTCCCAGCGGCGGGAATGGGTACTACCACCTGGCCGCCCACTGCGTGTGCCGCGAATTTTTAAATTCTGTCGGACTTCAGAAATACAGCTATATATATACTGTCAGGTAAGTTTCATGAACAAAACAGAAGATTCTAAAAGTCACCACTGGAGAGCTAGTAAAATAGTGCGTACTCATCGTAAAAAAAGGAAAAAAAAAAATCCTTGGAAAAAATTATACTTGACGTATCACAAAATGGTCAAGAGACAAACAAACGACACGAAATCATCATAATAAGTCAATAATATAACATATAAACAGTCTTAGATGACAAATAAACAACCAAATTTACTTAGAACTGGCGAAAATACGATATAAAATACGTACAAACGAACGAAGAACCTCTCAAGATCACCGGTTACTCTATATACCACAAAATACTCATGGGGTTAGCTAACAAGACACAACAGCAACACGATGAATCAATAATATAACATATAATCAGTCTATGATGACAAATAATGCAACCAAACTTACCTAATTAGGCAAAAATATGCAAAAAACAAAAAAAACAAAGGTCAAAGATGGCAGCTGAAGTGCTACTAATGACGCGTCGTCTGCGCGAAAAAATACAGAAAATTATCGTTGGTAACTCACGACTTCCAGCAGCAAATACCACTGCCAAACGTATGATATAGGACGAGATATCTCGGAGAAGCCTGCTGTAACAATACTGAGCCACGAGAAATCTCGTATTAGCCCAATATTCACGTTTAACTTTTCAACGAGATATCTCGTGGTAAGTCCAGAATTTTTAGCACACTGATAACGATATATCTCGGGTTAATCTTGTAAGGGGTTAATCTTATTGAACTTACTAATGCAGTATTAATCAATATTAGTATTTGAAAATTAGTAAATCATTTTTGTACCATAAAAATGTACTTAGTCATGAAAATAACATCAAAATACACTAATTAGTGATTATTTTCACCGGAAAAATCCCGCAAATAGGCGAATCCCCGCAAATAATGGGTAGACATGGCCCAGAGAGAAATCCGCGAATCCGCAGAATGCGAATATGGGGGGTCCACTGTACTTAACTTAGCATACAGTGGGTTATCGCTCAGTCGTGGGATCAGTTAGCCACGGGTTTTTCCTTGGAACGCTTCTTAGTCTATATCACGGGTATGAACAGAACCGAAAGAATCAGTGCTTTAATCGAAGACCTATCTGATTCCTCATTCTGTCTTGCTTAATACTATCCTTCCTCTGCATATCCCTTGCTAACTCAGATAAGAATTTAACGTTTTCCACTGCTTGTTATCCAACCCCTTACATTCAACACAAGACTTGTCTAATGCGCAATTTTGTCCCATACAATTAATACAAATTGTATGACAGTTGTATTTTGCAGATGTTAACCTTGTCTTGCAGCAAAGGAGTGCTACATGCACTAGTGCCAGATATCGTCAGTTAAAAGCAAAGTCAATTAAATCTGAATAAATTCCAAGGATTATTGCAATCCTTAACTAAATAAATGCTGAATGGCTATCAAAAAGAGTACTTCACTAATTTCTCCAAGAAAAAAGCAAAGAATCCAAATTTCAAACCAGCTGCTGACTCACAACCTCATTGCAAGCCGGCAGAAACAAGTTGTTCCTCTTCTTCCCAAATGTAGGCAGGACTGGTTACCTACAACCAAAATAAAAGAATTGCTACCACGAATTTTGAATTTTAGCTGTCAATACTAGCAACTCTTAGCTATGTTATTTCTTGGTAAGTTATTATATAAAATTATCAATACTGTACATATACGGTAATAACCCGAACTTACGCGAGGTTAGGTTCCAGACCCCCTAGTGGTAGGGGAATTTTTGTGCAAGTTTGGCACAGTCTAAAAATGCTAATAAATGCTCATTTCTAGTTTGAACACTAAATATAATCCTAATCATGCTCCCTAAACATTAAGCTAACTTTTAAATGTAATCAGAGTTACAGTAATTTCATTTAAAAGTTAGCTTAATACCTTACCCATAAAAAAAGAAATAATGATTGGTAAAAATATAGTTCTCTCTTCTTTCCCCCTTCCGACCAACCAATCTATTTTTAGAAGTCTTCTCACCCACTTTTAAGAAATTCTTTATTCTCTCTTTCTCTTTGTTTCTGAAATTCCTTTTCATGAGCAAACAGTACTTTTTATTTGGACTAATACAACTCTTAGTTATGTGTCTGTTTTAGACCAGGCATTCACAGTTCTAGAAGGTGAAGGTAAAAATAGATCAATTAAAAATTATCTATGCTATCTAAACCACCGCTAACTATGAAAGGGAGAAATTATTATTTCTATTATTTAATGTTATTTGATTTGCACATAACAGCTTGAAAACTGATAAATTCTTTAAAAATTTTGAACAAACACCTTCCAGGGTTTCTCCAGGATTCGAAAATGTTGCCTTTGCGTGTCTGTGAAATACTCAAGTATGATAATTAGTTTGGTTCCGATGAAAAGTTTGCACTATTGTGAATTTACACAACTTGAAAGTAGTACGTATTACTGTACTACAGATACTTGTAAGCAGTCAAATGTTTTAAAGTAAACAAAATGTACCTCCCACACTTACTTGGCGACTCAAGAAGGTCATAGATGAACGATTAACCCAGGCAAAATTTGCAGCTGCAGCCATTGATTTTAAATAATCTTGACCCTCTTGTGACTTTATTCTGGCACACGCCAACTGGCGATCATTGGTGTCAATTCCATCCCTTTTCATTGCTTTCTCCATAGCAACAAGAGCATCTGTGTGGAAAATAAGAGGCCATTATCATAACTAACTTCACTTAAAACATCATATAGTCAAGCACATTATTTAAAAACAATCAAATAGTCAAGCACATTATTTAAAAACAAAAAAAGCCAAAGCCTTTCTATAAAATCTTCTTTCAAGGGCTTAAAATGACAAATTTTTAACCAATTTGTATTTTTCATAACTAACAAACCTGAGGTCTTAATACTAGCGCCAAGCTGGAAACTGGTAGAATTAAAAATAAACTTGTGAGATCAAGGGACTATTAGTATCTATATCAGGTCACGGGGTCTGTAGTACCCAGAATGCCCTTGGCATCCCATGACCTGACAATTCTCTTCCAACCCAGTTTAGACTGCTAAAGGGGTGGTTAGAGGTGGGCCTTAATCTGTTAAGACCTCAGGTTTGTTAGTTATGAGAAATACAAATTGGTTAAAAATTTGTCATTTGTTCATATACGAAACAAACCTTCGGTCTTAACATTAGGATAGACTTAGTTATTGGTGGGAGGTAAGTCTCTATAACTGACTGGGAGTTTGCCACCTTTATCCATTTTTGAATAGTAGGAGTATTCTAAGACAATGGACTATTAACCCTTGAACCAAAGATATATGAGAATCTATTGGTTTCCCTCTCTAGGTGTTCCTACGATGCCATAGTTTATTACATTACGGAAGATGGAGAACTCTCCATTCTCATAAACCACTTGTGTCCCTTGTATCTGGATCTATCGTCACCCCTCTCTCTCCCTACTACCGAGAGGAGTGTGTTGCTACTGAAAAGTATACTAAAATCTAGATTATCTTTACAGTATGGCTGACCACCTCACCTGCATCTAGTCCATTCCAGCTCATAATGGTACTCTCCTTCATACTGCCCGTAGGTAAAGGAGTAGTAAGAAAGTAGTAAAGAAGACAGACCAGTCATCTCATTCATTCTACTTTCATACCTTCATCTTAGACTAGACACAAACTGACCCAACAGGGGTACTGGATGAGCTATACCAATTGCTGGGCTGCCACCACTGAACCCAAGGAAAAAATGTCCAAAGATCTATGGGCAACATCTTTTAAATGAAAAGAAGTGAAAGTTCTTTGGCGTTGCCAAATACCAGCTTTCAAAATTCTCTCCACAGACATACTCTTCTTGAATGCCAAAGAAGCGCTCAAGTCCCTGATGTCATGAGCTCTAGCCCTCTCTCGGCTATTTGACCCTCTGCCTTCTGTCATGTATGCATTCCTGATCGTTTCTCTCAGCCAAAATGATATTGTGTTCCTGGACACATCCTTTTTGTTCCGTCCTGTACTTACAAACAGCCTCCGGCACCCCGGCCCGAGATGCCTCATCCTTCTTAAATACGTTCTTAGTACTCTGACGGGACACAGAAGCATTTCTTCCTTGTCATTGTCTACAAATTCTGCCAGAGAAGGTATGGAAAAGGAGTCGAATCAGCCATCCACTACTGATGGGTTTCGAGTTTTGGCAACGAATTCTGGGACAAACTCGAATACCATTGACTTCCAACCTCTCGAATGCTTTACCACATATGACAGACCATGCAGTTCCCCCACCCTTTTGGTTGAGGCTAGGGCCAATAAGAAGACTGTCTTAAGGGTCAGGCTCCTATCTGTGGACTGTCTTAATGGCTCATAGGGGGTTTTGTGAGACTACTCAGTACCATGGTCAAATCCCAGTCTGGGGCTTTTAGTTCCTTCAGAGAACAGGACAGCTCAAAAATCTTCATTAACATAGCCAACTCCCATGAAGACGAAATGTCCACACCTTCCATGCATAGGACCGAGGCTAGAGCAGCCCTGTACCCCTTTACAGCAGATACAGACATATGCCTTTCTGTCTTGAGATATATCAGAAAATCTGCTAACTGTTGAATAGTGGTTCTGAGTGGAGACAAGTTCCCTCTACAACACCAATCACAGTATCCTTGTAGACCACTGCAGATGACCTTCTGATATTTCCTGCCATCTGTGTTGCTGCTTTCTGAGAAAAGCCTCTCGCTCACAGGAGATACTTGACAGTCTCCACCCGTGAAGTGATAGGACTTCAGTGACTGGTGGTACCTCTCCATGTGCGGCTGACATAGAAGGTTGTTTCACGGAGGTAACTCTCTTGGCACTTCTATTAGGAGTTTCAACAGATCTGGAAACCATTCTGCCTTTGGCCATAAAGGCACTACCAGTCATTTTAAGGTTCCGAGACTGCATTACCTTGTTCAAAACCTGACAGATTAGACAAAATGGAGGAAATGCGTAAACGTCCAGATTGTCTCATGGGTGTTGTAGCGCATCTTCTGCTACTGCCTCTACGTCTGGGACTACTGAACAATACACTTCCAACTTTTTGTTCTACCTGGTTGAGAATAGGTCTATGATCGGCCTTTCCCACAATACGTATAAGCATTCTGTCCACTACCTGTTGATGCAAAAACCACTCCGTTCCCAGGATCTGATCCCTCCAGCTCAACTTGTCGGCCACTATGATTCTTTTTCCCGGAATATATCTGGCTCTGATATCTACTAAGTTCTCTACAGCCCACTGATGAAGTTGAACCGTCATCATGTGCAACTGCCGAGATACGAGGCCTCCTTGCTTGCTTACGTAAGCTACTACTGTGGTGTTGTCTGACATCAATACCACTGATTGCCCCTTCACCCTCTCCTGGAATTCCTGAAGTGCCAGGAACGCTGCTTTTAACACCAACTCGTTTATATGGAGTTCTCTGTCCTTGCAACTCCATTTCCCTGAAATCATCAGCTCCTCCATGTGGGCTCCCCAACCTTCAAGTGACACATCTGAGAACAGCAAGAGGTCCAGAGAGGGTTGCTGAAGGGGAACTCCCACTGTCAGATTGTTGTCCAGCACCCACCACAGTAGGTCTTTCTTCACCTCTGTTGACAAGGGAATTTGGGTGATCTACCATTGGTGACCAAAACTCCTTTATCCTCCATTGCAGGGATCGAAGGTGTAGCCTCCCTTGTGGTACCAGCTTTTCCAAGGAAGTTAGAATTCCCAGTACTACTTGCCACTGTCTTGCTGGGTGTGTTTGTTTTTCCAGAAAGGCATTCACCACTTGTTTGCATTTCTCTACCCTCTGGTCTGCTGGGAACACTTTGGCTTTTACTGTGGCTATAATCATACCCAGATACACCAGCCGTTGACTTGGATCCAACTTCGACTTCTCCTGATTTATCACAATGCCTAGGCTGTGACAAAACTGCAGAAGGGTCACCCTGTCCCGAAGTAATTTTTCTCTGGACTTTGCTATCACCAGCTAGTCGTCTAGGTATCTTATTAGCCTGATCCCCTGAGCATGCACCCATGTCAACACGAGAGTGAATACTCTTCTAAAAACTTGTGGAGACGTTGTCAACCAGAAGCACAGGACTCTGAATTGGAAAACTTTCTCTGCAAGACTGAAGCGGAGAAACTTCCTGGAAGACTGATGGACTGGGATCTGAAAGTATGCGTCCTTCAAGTCTATTGTCAGCATAAAGTCCTTGACCCTGACTGCTTGTAGAATCATCTTCAGGGTCTCCATCCTAAATCTGGTTTTCTCAGATGGGGTCTCCATCCTGAATCTGGTTTTCTCTTATAAACAGATTCAATGTTTACAGATCTATTACTGTCCTCCAATCCCCATTGGCTTTGGGGACAAGGAAAATGCGGCTGTAAAACCAACCCCTTTGACAGAATCGATACTTGTTCCACAGGCCCTTTTTCCATCAACTTCTTCACTTCCTCTTGCAGAATAAAAGCCTTCTGAGGTTCCTGAGCATAAGCGAGGTGCGGTAATGGTTGTTCTGTCAAGGGTGGGGTTACTTCGAAAGGAATCAAATAACTGACTCTGAGAACATCCACCACCCACTGCTCTGCTCCAAATTCCTGCTACACCTTCCTGTGATTCGCCAGGCAAACCCCCACTGGTGTGACTGAGTGATGAGAGGCGCCTATCCTATCGTCTTGAACCTCTCCTCCTTCCCCTAATACCCCTTCCTCTGTTGGGTCTATTGTGAAAGGGCCGATGAGCTAACTTCTTTGGGGAAGAGGGTCTTGTTGCTCTATTAGAGATGTTATGTCTCACTGATTTCTTACGAGGTATTTGCTGATGCCTTACCTCATTAGGATTAGCTTGACTTCCAGATGTTTTCCTAACTGCCTGCTGTACTAATCTGTCATTAATGTCCATCTTCTATCTATAGCTTCTTCCGGTATGCCCTCTGGCAACAGCAATTGAGACTATAGGATATCCCCATCCCGCATTGCTAGTAGGGAATCCAAATCAACAGTGCGGCTTAATCTAGCCAAAGCTGCATCTCTCCTCATCAACAGGATATTTTGCCCAAACATTGCACTTAAATTTGTCAAGTAAGCAATTGCTTTAGAACCTGATTGTAGAAATCTGATAAACATTGACTTATCCACTACTTTTCTCGTTACTTGTGAGGATGCAATTTTTGCCACTGCTGTTGACCAAAGGTCTAACCAAGAAGCAGTCTGAAAGACAGAAGAACCTGTTGCTTCCAAAGTAGCAGCCTTCTGACAAGTCATCGACGGGCATTCCACCTTAACTTGATCCAAGGTTAATCCAGGTCTTAACCTTACCACATCTGGGTTAATTTGTCTAGATAGCAAAGGAACCATTGGTGTCGTATAATATTCCCTATGTTTCATCACTGGGGGGGAAACAAACTTCAACGATCTATTCGATCTTAAGGAATTATCCCTTCCAGTAATCTGTGCACTTACGTGTTGTAAAACGGACTCCGCATGACTTGAGCAAGGTAATTCATACGACACCTTCGTATCCTTTTTCAATCCAAACACCAGGTCGATCCCCGGAGGAAGCATACTGGCAGGTGTCTCCGTGCTCCCTGAAAGGTTATTAAATTGATGAATCAAATCAATCACCTCCGCATATGAAGCCAGAAACTCCTGGTTTTCTCCTTCATCCGGTTTTACTGTACTCTTTTCAGCCACAGAAGCAGCTAGCTCACTCCTATCCGCTGACAATCGTCTGGTTGCGTCATGGCCGTCTGACCCTACGACGGCGACATCTTTGATATCTGATGGCCGCCGACGGCTCGACCTCGAATAGTCAGTGGAACGAGACAGCCTAACTCCTTCTCTGCTGGCAGATCTAGAGCGAGAACCCCGCCTATATCTCCAAGATGAAGGCTCTCTCGAAACCAAGCTAATTTCCTCTCTATCTCTATTAATGTCGTCTCCAACGACCGTCGGGGAATTCAGCCTTGATCTCTCATCAAGTAGAACAGCGCCTTCCACCAGCGTATCAGAAGAGGTTACCAACTCTTTATTATTCAACCTTTTAATGGGAGCTCTCTCATCCTTTCTCCTTATCTTAAAAGGTCTTACAGGCAAAACTGGTATCTGTTCTTTATTCCTTGTTGAACTCTTCCCACTCATCGTTGATTTTATCAACAGCAGGGTAGTCTCTCTTAGACTCTTTGCCGTCTCTGCTGGCATTTCCACGGCGGCCGCTATCCCAGCGACAGTCGATGCTTTCGCTTGTTCGGATGCCTGTAAACGACTTCGTCCGTTAGCGTTAAATTTACCAGCCACTGTCTTCTTTACTTTGTTGCTGACAGGGATGTGACAGTCCTGGCTCGAAGATGAAGAAGAATTTACTCTTCTCCTCTTGGCCCAAGGATCCGTCATGAAGTCCCGTATCCTCCAACGCTTGACTGGTACACGCAGTGACGTCATCGAACTTTGCGATGATGCCGAACTACAGGAAGAAGACGAAGATTCACATCTTTTCTTTTTGTCTTTCTTAACTATCTTCTCCTCTAGAGCTTGGAATTTCTTCATGACTGTGTGTACCAAAGAGTCAGAAAGCGTATTTGGCTCGGGAGGCAACGAAGTAGATAGAGAAGCAGTAGGCTGTGACGTTATTGCGTCTGCCATGTCAGTGCGTGACGCAGGTTGTGACGTCACCACTCTTGTAGGGAGAGACTAAGCGGCTGCTGCTGGCAGCCCTGCATGTGCTGCAAAACTACCTCCAACGTTCTGCATTGCCGGAAACACTGATGTTGTTGTCGTTGCCGCGGCATTAGCTCCCATAAAGTGCAGGCCACGGGGATGAGGAACATTCAACGTTGTCGGGCCCTGGTGAAATCGCGATGCCATATAATGAGACAGCAACCCCTCCAAGGTTGGTAAGCCTGGTAGGCCTAACGCCTACCAAGTTCCTTCCATTCTCTGTGCATTGGGAGCTGACACCTGGAACAAAGATAGCGATGCTCCCCCTCTCCCTGCCGGGAATGACCGAGCGTAATTATGCATAAAATTACCCAAAACCCCTCCTGGCGTTTCCAATAACGAATCGCTAGAAGAAACTGAAGGAGTATGGGAAATATCAAAAGCAGGCGACAAAACATATGGAGCAGTCTGGTAGTGCCGATACAAAAGAAGCCGACGATGCTTGGTCATCCAAAGATGGCATCGTCTCCTTTCTTTTGAAAAAAGCCTTTCCCATAAAACTTCATCCACTGTTCCACCGACCAACCACGACAAACTGAACAAGGATTAGTACATACATTTTCTCTGCACCTACTACACATTGGATGTGGATCTGTAGACAACAAAGTTAAAAATCCTGAACAAGGAAACCCACTCACTCCAGGCCATTTCCTTTGTCTCTTCCGAGAACCCGAAGAAATTTCCGTTGGTGAAGAAAAATTCTTCATCTCACAACGTACACACACCTAGCAGATCACACCCACACTGAGAACACCCAGAGAAAGAAAAAGTAAAAAGTAAAAAGGGAAAAAAATTAATAGAATCAGGCAAACTAAAACCAGCTTTAAAACGGATAGAAAGTAATCACATCCTATCTTAAAGGCAGTAGGAAAGTAACTGTCAGGTCATGGGACGCCTAGGGCATTCTGGATACTACATACCCCGTGACCTGGTATAGATGCTAATAGTCCCTGGATCTCACAAGTTTATTTTTAATTCTACCGGTTTCCAGCTTGGCACTAGTATTATCCTAATGTTAAGACCGAAGGCTTGTTTCGTATATGAACAATTCTATATTCCTTCCTATTCCATGCTAATGGCTCCCAGCCACACCAACTTGATAGATCTTGACAGAAGATAGACCCACTGCACAAGCCCAGACAGTCTCACTTTCAAGAAAACCTTCACAACATTCATCTGTGTGGCTTCACTTGATAGATCTTGACAGAAGATAACCCACTGCATAAATCCAGATATGGAATAAGGCTATAAAAGACTAATGGTCTGTAGAAAAGCATCTTGTATTATAAAAACTGTTTTGGGTAAATTGTTATGGAAGAAATGGGCAGAGTAGGGAATATCACACAACTTCAACCTAAAGTCCTAAATGACATAGGGTTCCACATAAACCCTGAACAAGTTACAAATTAGTCACACAAAATGGCAAGTGTGTCTATAAAATATTGAGTCATGGAGTGCTGCCTTT
This sequence comes from Macrobrachium nipponense, assembly GCF_015104395.2. NCBI lineage: Eukaryota > Metazoa > Arthropoda > Malacostraca > Decapoda > Palaemonidae > Macrobrachium > Macrobrachium nipponense. The sequence continues at coordinate 112,011,622 of NC_061109.1, read as the reverse complement.
CAATATTGTAGAGGTTATTTAAAATAAGGAAATTTTTATACATAAAAGGACAAAAAAATGTCAATAGCTTGGTGAACATCGGTCTTGAAGAATAAAATACCCAAATGAAAAAGCAAAAATAGGAACAATTAACAGTAACAATATGAAGACTGGTATTGTGACTAGTAGTTTGTTACATCAAGTTTTCTGTCTATTACAGTGGTCCCCCCGTATTCGCGGAGGATGCGTACCAGACCCCCCCCCGTGAATAGTTAGAATCCGCGAATGTTTGGAACCCCTATAAAAACGCTAAAAACAGCCTATTTTGTAAGTTAAAACTTATGAAAAACCACTAAAAATTTTCATACTTGGTTTTTTTAATAGTTTTATTACAAAAAGTGCATTTTATGATGAAATTGATAAGAAAACCAGGAATTTGTGGATATTTCTCATAGAAAAATACTGCGAATGCGCGAATTTTCCGCAAATAATGCAGGGAAAGGTTCCCAAGAGAAATCCGCGAATCCGGAGAACGCGAATACGGGGGGTCCACTGTATTCTTAATGAATACTTTGAAAGACCCCCGAGATAACATTTCTAACTTTCAGGGCTGGGACTTTCAACCTAACCACTACCACAAACAACACCTAGTTACAGGTAAACATTTACAAAATGCTGCACTAATGACACACTGGTTCTTGACAATCTTTCAAAAAATTCAATCTCATCTTGAGCATAGCCATGAACTCACTTTCTTGCTTATTCTCAGTGCATTAAGGCATATTCAAATTATTTCTTTTCACTAAATTTCTTCACTCTTCCCTAAGTTCTCATAAGGTTCGAGTCCTCAATTACACATCTTTCAATTGCCCTTCTCTCCTTATCCAATGACCACTTCATTTCCACTCCAGCCATGAATCTCAGCTTTTAAACCCTCTGTGCCCTTGTCTCTACTGCTGAAAGAACAGGTTGCACACATGAATATCCAGTTTTTCTCTGTTTACTGGTGAAATATTCTTACTGCCAGTGATTCAGAAATTTATTCCCACTTTGTTCAAATCTGTTCATTTTTTCCCAACAGCCCTATCAATCACAGCCTCCTCATCCAGTCTCCATGGAATCATAAATATTCTACCACATTCATGATCTGTCCCTTTCCTTAACATTATCCATTGGCTCCCTTTTATACTCACATATCATGCAACCTTTCAAAATGTTTTTCCTAATTTTAAGAGGATAGCACCAAACACAAGATACAACATGTGTGTGAATGTTGGCCCTGGTTAGAATGTTGTAAATACAATATCCATTTGCAAAAGCCAAACAGTAGTACAGTTGTGTTTAAACTAATAATTTTGATAACACTCGCTTTGACTTGTAGTACTCAATTATGTACATTGAATGCATTTTTATCATATAAATATGAGCACTGCAATCATGCACCACTTGCATTGCAGTAAGCATTTCACTAAAGATAGAATCTCCAGAAAATCTTTAGTACATGGAATCATGCCCTTGAAGGATGCACTTAGAATCCTTGAAGGATACACTTAGTCTTCTCTAAACTGTACTGTTTGAACAGAAAGATTTCTGATACTTCTCAGAGTTTCCCACTTTACAAGCTAGTAAAAAATATGTATTAGGAAAAATATGAAATACATACCTGTGGCAACTTGATGACCAAAACCTCGGGAACCTGAGTGAATCATCACACAAATTTGACCTTTCTGTTCTATTCCCATCTTGCTAGCAGCCCATTTGTCAAAAATTTCATCTACAACTTGAATTTCTGCATAATGGTTACCAGCTCCTAGTGTTCCAAGCTGAAAAATTAATTCAATTTTTTTCAATATGCAACAATCTGCAAAAAGGAAAATTTTAATAATGATATTTTTGCCTAATGTTAAAGTTACCTCACATCTTACCACTGTTAGGTGCAGTCAGCATTCAAAATATACAAAAGAATAACACATGGCTGACCCAGATGGACTGTCTATAATCAAATGTTTCCCATCAGGAGGCAATGAAATTTTTATATTCTTGTCAGAATTCTTCATGATCAACCATTAAGATGTGGAAGGATGGGTAGGTTTCCACTTGAACAGTAGGAGAACCAAATATTTAATTACAAAAATTTTCATCACTTGTGATGACTATTTACATTACTGTTATAGTTTTTTAGTGACTACCACACTGAATGAAGCTGGAGGGTTAGTGCACCCAGCTAAACATCTGCTCAGCTAAACATCTGCTCAGCCAAGCATGCAACAAGCTTTTTTTTTTTCATTTTTCTTTTCTAAGGAAAAACCTCCTAATACTGTATTCTTCCACATTGTGTGACCTCTCCTGGTAAGTAATAAACGCCAACAGTGGATCCACAGCTTGGTGTAAGACACTCATAGAAAGACTTGCTTGAGGATCCTATCCCATAATGACTCCTTAGCTAGAATCGATAGTCCACAACCAGCTGTCCAAAACTAAATACCAGATATGAAGAAATGCTCCTATACATCAATGTGTACCTTCAAGCTCTCCAAACTCAACACCAATATTTCCTAACAAACTAACAATGCAGACACGAAGATTACTCTCATATTTGGTTTTACAGAAAATCATCCCCAACACAATGTTAGGACTATAGGCTTTACAATTCTCATACAAAATTTTGACTCCTCTCAAATAATGCAAGGCAAAACCCCGGTTAAACCTTCATTCAGCTGTATTGACACCCTCCTCTAATGAAAGTTTTTAAGGAAATTAAATAGAGGCGTTTATGGCATAAACATCATGAAGTTTTGCCCAACAGAAAGATCTCTATTCATTCTCAGATCTGGTGAGCATTGTTGGGTGCTCAAGAGAACAAGCTGGCACCATGCTGTAGTAGGAGTCAGAAGTTTTAGTCAGAGAATGACAGGAGCTCTTGCTAATACACTATAGAAAGGGATGGCCACAAACTTCTGTTTCCTTCCAAGTAATACTGGAACCTTCCAACTGTACAAGCAGCTCTCAATTTTTTCTCAAAGTTAGTGGGCGTTTCTGGGCACTCAAAGACTGAGCTAGCACCAAACTGTAGGTGAGGCCAGCAGAGCTGGCTGCCATCTAACTATTAAAAGTTGGGAGCTGGAGGACATTCGTAAGAGTTTTGGTTAGAGCTGGTTCTAGACTGTAACTGGCACCAAGTGAGCAGGAAGCCAAGTGAGGAAAAAACTAGTACTAATAGGTGCTCCTAGGCATTATCTCTGGCTCTACCATTAAATTTTTGTGAGAGAGAGAACAGATATAGGTCATGGAAGGGTTCTCATTCTCGGAAACAAATTCTAGGGGTAAATGAGCAAACCTTGTAATTGAGTCAAGAATTAGCTCGATCCCCCTTTTCCATCTCTCAAATGTCTTTTGTAGCACCTATGAAATAGGCCCCTCCTTTCTAATTACACCTGGACAACCCAAAGCCTCTCCATGTTAAGAGTATACCACCCTTGAAGGTGTCTCTGAAATGAGATTGTTCAAGGAAGAGTCTGTAAGTGGACATGAATAAGAAATGTTCAAATAACCATTAACTCCATTCAAGCACCCCAAGAAATTTGTGCAACATTGTGCAGACTTGCATTATGACTAAATGGACTAGTTGCCAACACTGTAATACTTGACAGCCATGGACACATGGCAATCAGGGCGGGATTGACTTCCTATGCAGTAACGGTCAGCAGTGACTTGAAAACACCTCATACAGACTGAAGCCATATGCAGCTCTGTACTTGGGTAAAACTAATTTCTGAAAAGTTTAAAAGAAACTTGGAAAGTCCATCAGAGGCACAAAAGCCTGGTTATTTGATAAAAAAAAAAGGTTCTAGAACCCAAGCAGGAGTAAACACTTCTGCTTCAGTGAAACAAATTGCTCTAAAAATTTTACGGAAAAGAACTAAGCATTCAGTGGTCATAGCCTAGTATAGCTAGAAAAAGCTGAGCGGACCGGAGCATGAGTCGGACACTCAGGATTCGGTGCCAAGCGCCTGAAAGCTGGTGCCAGGACATCTGAAGATGATCGGGAGCCACTAGTGAAAGAAAGGGTTTAGGAGATCTGATAGGGCCGGATAACCACCACCTCCACTACACATCCAGTAAGACGCCTTTCCAGTGGCTGTCTGTCAATACCTGTGACCAGCAACAGGCACGACTGAGGGGACACCCACCCATGTGTAACCCCTCTGGCCTCCCTTGGACTTCCTGTATGTCTCTATCTGAGGTTTAGGGGAGTATGACAGTGACCTTTGTCTAGGAGAATCAAGGGATGAGCAAGCACCTCCTCCACTGCACAACAATTCACTTACTTCTACAAGGTTAATATTGTTAACTCAGACACAAGACTAGCAATGGCATGAGAAGGAAGCAAGGGAGCCAGGTGCAGGAGCCAGTGGAGAAAAAATTAATGAGCCAGTAGAAGGAGAAAAAAAATTGGTGTAGGGAGAGAGTTGCTAGCTGGTTGCCAGGAGAACTAGTGGCATAATGATTGAAATTTCCACCATATATAAATTTTTTCTGCATGTAATATATTTCTGAGGAAGATAGTATACACTTGCCGACAACAGCTACTCTCCTCAAAATAACATGTCAAAATACTAAGCACAATTCTCTCCCCACTACTTACTGCCCTTCCAATTTCAGTTCTCTGCAAGGAAAAGTGTATGAAATTCAATTAATCCTTCACCAACAATAGCACACAGGGTATCATTACACAGGCAAATCTCAAATCCTATCAAATGCTATTGAGAATTGCAGATACGTATACATATCATTAGTAAATACATATATCCGGTGGTTAACACGTTTACTTTTAGTATGCTACTCGACACAGCAATTAACCTTTACTAACCATGAGTGTGGTACACCAAGTATACCATCATACATACAGATCTCAACTACTATCAAACATTATTGAGACGTGCAGATACGCATTTCATTATTGAAAAAAATTAGACCGTTAGCAAATACAAAGATAATAGTACTTTTATCACGCTACTCGGACAAGGAACGTTAATCTCTACCAACACTAGTAAAAGTACTCCTAGAATACCATTATACAAATATATCTCAATTTGTATAAAATATTATTGAGACTTACAGATATGCATTTCAATACCAAACTAGGTAACAAACACAAAATTTAAGTGTCTACGCTACTCAGAAAATAGAAGTTGGCCTTTACCAACATAATCAGAAAATTAAAGTTGGCCTTTACCAACAAAGTTCGTTCAAATCTTATTTATCAATTGAGACTCTCACATATGTGTTCACTACCATAGAAAATCGGTCCTGTAACAAACACAAAAATACATTATTACTCTATTCAGAAAAGGCAATGAATGCAACGTGCAATATTTACATTACTACGTTACTTACTTGTACATACCTTGAATGTAAGAATTAGTTCAGCAACAAATGCAACATTTACATTAACCCTTAAACGCCGATTGGACGTATTAAACGTTGACAAAAATTGTCTGTCGGGTGCCGAATTGACGTATGAAATGTAGACGCAAAAAAGTTTTTTTTAAATTCGTGGAAAAATAGTTATAGGCCTACTTGGCGAAAAATTTTGAATCACTCACCTTGAGGGATGTTGGGAGTTCACGGATCAAGCTGTTGTTTTGTTTAAAATCGTTACCCAGGTGAGCAAGCGTGAATTTCTTTCTTCTCGCACTAAAAAGCATCAGCGACACACCTCAGAAATTATTTCGTCACTTTGACAAATTAATTGCACCATTTTATATTAGCCGTTACATAAAGTTTTTATATATATGAAAATGTGCACAATTTCATGTAGAATAAAATTAAAAACATCCCATGGTTGTAGCTTTTATCAGTTTTGAAATATTTTTCTATAAATAATGATAAGTGCCAAAGTTTCAACCTTCTCGGTCAAATTTGACTCTACCGAAAATGGTCGAAAAAACGCATTCTAAGCTAAAACTCTTATATTCTAGTAATATTCAATCATTTACCTTCATTTTACAACAAATTAGAAGTCTCTAGCACAATATTTTGATTAATGGTGAATTTATGAAAAAACTTTTTTCCTTACGTCCGCGGGTAACTCTTCCGAAACAATCAGAAATTTCTTCGTACGATTGTTGTAATGTTTGCACAGTTTTATATTAGCTGTTACATAAAAAAAGACGTTTTATATATGGAATGTGCACAATTTCATGTAGAATATAACAAAAACACAACCCATGGTAGTAGCTTCTATCAGTTTGAAATATTTTCATATAAATAACGATAAGTGCCAAAAATTTAAACCTTTGGTCAACTCGACTGAAATGGTTTTGAAAAACCGCAATTCTAAGCTAAAACGCTTACATTTTAGTAATATTCAATCATTTACCTTTATTTTGCAACAAATTGGAAGTTTCTAGCACAATATTTCAATTTATGGTGAATTTTTGAAAAAAAATTTCCTTACGTCTGCGTGGTAACTCTTCCGAAAAAAATCATAAATTTTTTCATCCGAAAGTCGTAATGTTTGCACCGTTTATATTAGCCGTTACATAAAGTTTTATATATGAAAATGTGTGCAATTTCATGTAGAATACAACTAAAAACAACCCATGGTTGTAGCTTTTATCAGTTTTTATATTTTATATATAAAATAACAATAAGTGCCAAAATTTCAACCTTCGCTCAATTTTGACTTGACCGAAATGGTCGAAAAACCGCAATTGTAAGCTAAACCCTTACATTCTAGTAACATTCAATCATTTACCTTCATTTTGCAAAAAATTGTAAGTCTCTAGCACAATATTTTGATTTATGGTGAATTTTGAAAAAAACCTTTTTCCTATGTCCGCGCAGTAACTGTCGAAAAATCAGAATTTTTTTTGTCCGATTGTCGTAATGTCTGCACCGATTTATATTAGCCGTTACATAAAGTTTTATATATGAAAATGTGTGCAATTTCATGTAGAATACAACTAAAAACAAACCCATGGTTGTAGCTTTTATCAGTTTTTAAATCTTCTTCTTCTTCCTAGCTTAAACCCATTTTTATATGGGGTCGCCATTACGAATGAGTCGTCTCCATCGATTTCTGTCTTGTGCCTCGTTCTCATTTATACCTTTCAATTCCATATCTTCCCTTACACAATCACACCATCTCTTTCTTGGTCTTCCCTTCTTCCTTCTACCACGCACTTCCATTTCCATCGTATGTCTTCCAACATGACGTTCCTCCCTTCGTAACAGGTGTCCATACCATCGAAGCCTTCCTTCCTGTATTTTCTTCGATATTTCAGCTACCTTTGTTGATCCTCTTATATACTCATTTCTAATCCTATCTTCCCTTGTTACTCCCGACATCCATCTCAACATTCTCATTTCTGCTACATCCATCTTCTTCTCCTCTGTTTTCCTCATACTTGCCTGTTTCTGTTCCATATAACATTGCTGGTCTAACCACCGTCCTATGGAACTTTCCTTTCAATTTCAGAGGGATCTTCTTGTCACAGAGTACCCCTGATGCAGACCTCCAGTTATTCCATCCTGCCTGAATTCGGTGTCTCACCTCTTTGGTCCATGCTTCCACTATCCTCCAATACGGACCCTAAGTACTTGAACTTCTGTACTTTCTTATTTCTTCCCCACCCAATCTTATGCTACTTCCACCGTCCTCAGTAATACTAGAACACATATATTCGGTTTTTGATCTGCTTATTCTCATTCCTCTCTCCTCAAGTGCTGCTCTCCACCTCTCCAACCTCCCCTCCAACTCCTTCCCCTCCGAACACAACACAATGTCATCCGCGTATAATATGCACCATGGCACTGCTTCTCTAAACATCCCTGGTCATTACATCCATCACGATGTTAAAGATGAATGGGCTAAGTGCTGACCCCTGGTGTAATCCAACTCCTATCTCAAATCCATCCGTCTCACCAACACTACTCCTCACTCTAGTATACACATTCCTGTACATCTCCTGAATAATTCTGACATACTTTTCCGGCACCATCTTCTCCCTCAAACCTCTCCATATTTCTTGCCTTGGCACTCTGTCATAGGCCTTTTCAAGGTCTATGAATACCAGATGCAGGTCTCGTTGTTTTTCTCTGAATTTCTCCATTAGCTGCCTTATGCAAAATATTCCATCCGTTGTGCCGCTTCCCTTCATAAATCCTAACTGCTCCTTCCCTATTCTAACTTGCCTCCTTTCCCAGCCTCTCAGCCTGCTATCTATGATTCTTTCCAAAATCTTCAACGTGTGAGACATTTAGTTTTATACCTCTATATTACTGCATTCCTGGACATCACCTTTACCTTTAAATATAGGTATCAATATGCTTTCCCGCCATTCTTCTGGTATCTTTTCCTGTTCGAATATTTTTACCATCAGATCATACAAGATGTACCCCCCTGCCCCTCCTCCTAAGCTTTCCAAACTTCGACGGGAGTTAAGTCAGGTCCTGTTGCCTTCCCATTTCTCATTCTTTTAAGGCTCGTATCACTTCATCCCTAGATATCCCCATTACCATTCCATGTTTACTTGTCCATCCTTTCTTACAAGTCTTTCATTTTCTTCATTTAGCAGTTGTTCGAAATACTCTTTCCATCTTTTCAGGATGTCTTCTTCCTTTTTTACGACAGTACCATTCCTATCTTTCATTTGCTTAATATGGGGTGATGTCCTTTGTTCTTTTATTTCTTACTTTTGACAGTTTGAGCATCTTACTCAACCCTTCCTTGGTTTCCAGTTCATTATAAACCTCTTCATATGCCCTTGCCTTAGCTTGAGCTACCACCCTTTTTACTTCTTTGTTTCTTTCTCTTAATCTTTCTCTGTCCTCCTGCAGCTGTGACTCTTCAAATCTCTTCTTTGCCTCCCTTTTACCTTTCACCACTTCCCCACCTCTTCTTCCCACCACCAGCTCTCCTTTTCCTCCCATACTATCCAGATGTTTTCCCTAGTATCTCCTTTCCATGTCTTCTAATCACTGATGCATTATGGCTCCACCATTCTCCCACATCTTCAATTCCCAGATCAACCTCTCCCAGCACTCTTCTCCTGAACTCTCTCTTCTTATCATTATCCCTCCCTAACAATTTATACACTTGATTTTCTTTACCCCATTCTTTTTCGTTTTCTTTTCTCTTTTCATCTTTAAATCCATACAAAGGAGCCTATGTTGGGGGGTCCACGTGGTCACCTGGGATAACTTTACAATTCCTAACTTCCACCAGCCTTGATCTATTGTAAAGGAGGTAATCTATTTGTGTGCGTCTACCGCCACTCCTGTATGTATCAAGTGCTCCCTCTTCTTTTTGAAGAATGTGTTCACTATTGCCATATCAAAGGACACGGCAAAGTCTACTATACTCTCTCCTTCTGGTTTCTCTCCCCCCCCATTCCCATGTCCTCCATGCACACGTTCAATTACATCCTTTTCAGTTCCGACATGTCCATTAAAGTCTGCCCCCACTACAGTCCTCTCCTCTCCTGCTCTTCCCAGTTCTTGCGTTTTACCTCACTCATTTCGTTCCAAAAACAAAAACGGCTCTTTTCTTCCTCTGTGCAGCCCACTTGTGGAGCATAAGCGCTAATGATGTTCATTGTTTCCCCTCCATAACATATCTTCACTCTCATAATGCGGTCATTCTTTCTACTCACTTCCGTCACTGCATTCTTCATTTCCCCCGACAACACTACTCCAATGCCATTCCTACCCTGCTCATTTGCTCCACTATAGATTAACTTGTAGCCATCCCCCAGTTTCTTTAGCTTTATTTACCCTTCCATCGAGTTTCCTGCACACACAAAATCCACTCTCTTTATCCTCATTAATTCTGCCAACTCTCTTCCTCTTCCTGTCATAGACCCAATATTGAGCTGGCCTATTCTGATCACATTTCATATAACGATAAGTGCCAAAATTTCAACCTTCGGTCAACTTGACTTGACTGTAATAGTAAAAAAACGCAATTGTAAGCTAAAACTATTACATTCTAGTAATATTCCATCATTTACCTTTATTTTGCAACAAATTGGAAGTCTCTAGCACAATATTTCGATTTATGGTGAATTTATGAAAAATACTTTTCCTTACGTCCGCGCGGTAACTCTTTAGAAAAAATCATACATTTTTTTGTCTGAAAGTCGTAATGTTTGCACCGTTTTTATATTAGCCGTTACATAAAATTTTATATATGAAAATGTGTGCAATTTCATGTAGAATACAACAATAAACAACCGATGGTTATAACTTTTATCAGTTTTGAAATATTTTCATATAAATTACGATGTGCAAAAATTTCAACCTTCGGTCAACTTTGACTCTACCGAAATGGTAAAAAAATGCAATTTAAAGCTAAAACTATTACCATTCTAGTAATATTCAATCATTTACCTTTATTTTGCAACAAATTGGAAGTCTCTAGCACAATATTTCAATTTATGGTGAATTTATGAACAAAACTTTTTCCTTATGTCCGCGCGGTAACTCTTTCGATAAAATCAGAAATTTTTTCAACCGATTGTTGTAATGTTTGCACCTTTTTATATTAGCCGTTACATAAAGTTTTATAAATAAAAATGTGCACAATTTCATGTAAAATACAATAAAAAACAACCCATGGTTATAGCTTTTATCAGTTTTGAAATATTTTCATAAAAATAACGAAATAGAAAAAATTTGACCTTCGGTCAACTTTAACTAGACCGAAATGGTCGAAAACTACAATTGTAAGCTACAACACTTACGGCCTAGTAATATTCAATCAATTACCTTGCAACAAACGGGAAGTTTCTAGCACAATATTTCGATATATGGTGAATTTTTGAACAAACTTTTTTTTACGTCACCGCATTACGAATTCATGCATCATAATGTGATCATATTTTCTCTGTGTTGCTTTGATCATTTTACAATTTGTTATATACCAAAATCATTGCAATTTAGTGTACAATACAAAGAAAAAATAATTAACTTATTAGCTTTAAACCGTTTTGCTCACAGCACAATTTGTATACAATTATATATGAAATTTTTTTTTCGCACTGTCATATTTTCCAATATATATATGATAATGATATTTTTTTCATTTCTGATGGTTGCATACTAAACTTCAGGCAATGACAAAAAAAGGAGACAAAAATTAACTCTTAATCTTGAAAATTAAGCTCGGCAATTAAGGGTTAATATGTTGCTTACTTCATTAACTGTGTCAAACCTACGCTACCAGTAGTTAACCAATTTGATTGTGAATTCATTACTGCATCAAAATATGAAAAACTCAAATCAGGCTGACTAATAACAAAACAATAATATACTGTCCTGAAGAATGAAAGCTTGAAGCTTCCACAAAATCAGCAATAATCCTTCACCAAAATCCAGTCTCCAACGGACCAATAAGAACACAGTTGCCATAAAAAATCAGTGTTACCCGAATGTTGGCAGAGATAGAATGAAGTGGTCTGCTAGTAATTCTCGGTATTTTCGTTGGTGGTGGGACCGGTCATCTGCACTAAATCTGTGAAGTGTTATCTGCGAATTTTTTTATTTTCAAGCTGCCAAGGCAAGAAATTGTTAGCTAAGTAATTAATGGGTAAGCTATGTCCTTATATAAAAACACTAATTTGAGTCACTGTTTCCACTGAGGCTTCAAACTTTTTACCTGTGCAGACTTCCAAACTGGCAACAGTTCAGGGGGGTTGGGAGCCAGGTAACGGAGTGGAAAGAAACACAAGAGGAATGGGGAACAGGAGAAAAAGCTGTCGCATAATTCGAAAGAACCGATTTAGGAGGCGAAGACCTAGACGCTCTTGCTTCAGCCTAGTGACTGCCTTTCTTAGCCTACCTTTTTCTAACTTGTCCACATACGCACTGAAAATTCACCATTTACTGTCATCCCAGTCTTTGCACTCAATACGTGTCAAGTCAGGCGAATAAATTTGCCCCACAGCAAGTATAACAAATTGAATAAAGGTCATTTTCAGAAGTCATTTTAGTATTGCAGCCCTTGCTGAAATACCGGCTACCAGACGCACTAGTGTCAGACATGGTAAGTCTAAACTTAGGTAAAGAACAAATATAGTGCAGAGACTACCAAATAACAGAATACTTCACCAAATCCTTTCAGCAAAACCATCTGGTGAGCCATCCTGCCTAACAATAAACAAAGTTGCCTAAACAACCATACTAGTTGTTGAGCAGCAGAAACAAACTGAGCTCATTAGCTACGTTGTATCTGTTCTTCCCGGGTTGTGGGTGGGGCACTTGCCTGCACCAAAGACAATAGTGTGCTACCGTGAATTTTAAATCTATAGTTGCTGTTAAAAGTAAAAACTACCTACAGCTATGAAATTACTTGCTAAGTTACTTATATAAAATTTTTATTTTCCTAAAGAAATCTTTTTTCCTATCAAACACATCCTCATTGTTAAAAAGGTTTTATACATTCATTTTGATAGTTTTTTTAAGCGATCAGTTGTCCAAAGTTAATTATTTTATTTACCTTAACAGTTAACTTAAAGTAAAATAATAAGGAAAATCATGTACAATTAATAATCCCCACTAGCCAATTACATTATCAGGGTAAGGACCACCCCTCACAGCTAAAATTCAATGAAAATAACATTAAAACCAATCACTACCTATCTGTTTATCCATTACCTACATATCTTTCATGCCTAGCAGTCCATATTCTATCATTTTTTGTCTTAAATAGTTTAACAAATACAAAATAATCAAAGGTTTCCTACAGAGATATGAACATCGGCATCAATAACCTCATTACCTCTTCATCAGAAAACGCAACATTTTTTAACATTAAATTATTATATTACAAAATCACATAGGTATACATAGTCCATTACTGGATAACATTTCAGTGCCACCTTCAAACACTCATGACTATACATAAAACACTGATCATGCAACATCATGAAAAATAAAACCTTACCAAAATGCTTAAAAATTACAATTTATCGTAAATTGTACTTTTCCTAACTATATAAACCTGAGGTCCTTTAACATATGGGAATGTGATCAACGCCAAGGTGGGACAGGTCGTAAGCTTTCGAACAAGGTGGTTTGGTAGTTAACCGCTTGTCCAATAGTCGGGTGTCCCGCCCGACTAGGAGGTGAAGCGTCACTTTGCTTTAGGCCCAGGAACAGAGTGAGGGGTGGCATGAGGTGGGACTATGTGTAAAGGACCTCAGGTTTGCATAGTTAGGAAAAATACAATTTACGACAAATTGTAATTTGTTCCGACACGTTATACAAACCCTCGGTCCTTTAACATATGGAAGACTCACTTATTGGTGGGTGGAATCTGAGTTTTAAGAACAGACTGGTGTTCGTCCAACCTTGGTTCCCTCCCTGGTTGTAAGAGCAAGGGGAGGGATCCTAGCCTCTGCCCAGCTGATCGGGGTGTGCACCACGGGATCAGTGGTCAGACCTCTGGACCAAATTCATAAGAGGGAGGCAAGCGTGCCTCATATGAATAGCAAGCAAGAAGTAGTTCCTACTCAAGAGCCAAATATAAGGTCATGGGTTTGTCTCTTGTTGGCGTCCACTCCCCCACTTGCTAGGGGAGTGGTGGATAACTGCTCCTATCCCTAATGAAAGGGACAGGATGGAGCTCAGTCACGTAACTTACCTGCATCGGCCTCCTGTCTAGCTTAGTGATGACGGCAGCCCTCTGCCCACAGGTAGAGGAGAGGAAAGGAGGAGGAAGAGAAGCCAGTCACACACTCATTTGCTCGCCCATTCACGCAGTCTCACAAGGATGGGATGCTGTTCTGTCCGCGCGGGAGCTGGATAAGCTACACGACTTGTTGAGCAGCCACCACGGGTCCCAAGGAAAAGGTGTCCAAGGACCTGTGGGCAATATCCCGAAGATAAAAAGATGAAGGTGGTCTGGTTGGCCAAAACCCCTGCTTCAGCACCTGTGCAACGAACAAGTTCTTGCAGAACGCAAGGATTGGACCAATACCTCGACTTCATGGGCTCTCGGACGAAGGGTACCGGTGTCGTCACTCCTATCTGAAGCGTACGCCTTCCTGATCACCTCACAAAGCCAGAAAGAGTTCTTGGACACCTCCTTGGTAAAAAACCCGTTGCTAACGAAGAGGCGTCGACACTCAGGCCTGAGGTGGCAAGTTCTCTTCAGATAGCGCCGTCGCGCCCTCACAGGACAAAGTAGCATCTCATCCGCATCATCGTTGGTGAAGTCCTTCAGGGAGGGGATCGTAAATGACTCGAACCGGTCATCAGGGACCGAAAGGTTCTGAGTCTTTTGATACAAAATCCGGGACGAAATCAAGCGTCACCGATCTCCATCCCATCGTGTGCTTAACATCGAAGGAAAGACCATGAAGTTCTCCTACTCTCTTCGCCGATGCCAGGGCCAGCAGAAAGACGGTCCTGAGGGTCAGATCCCTGTCTGACGGGTCCCAGAGTGGCTCGAAGGGTCTTCGAGTCAAACTCCTAAGGACGAGAGTCACGTCCCTCCCCGGGGGCCTGAGTTCCCTGGGTGGGCAAGACCTCTCGAAGCTCTTCATCAGGAGGGAGATCTCCATGGAGGTGAAGATGTCCACTAACCCCCCGCAGCTTAAGGACTAGGGCCAAGCCGGCCTGTAGCCTTTCACTGCAGAGACGGAGAGGAGCTTCTCTCGGCGAAGGAAGACGAAGAAATCCGCTACCTGCTGAAGAGTGGCTCTGAGAGGAGAGAGACCTCGTCCACGACACCAACTACAGAAGATGGACCACTTCCCCTGGTACACAGCTGCAGAGGACTGCCTGAGGTACCCAGCCATCTCTGTTGCTGCTCGGTGAGAAAAGCCTCTCGCTCGCAAGAGATGGTGGATACCAGGGACCGAACCGATCGGTGGTACCGTTCCACGTGTGGCTGGCACAGGAGGTTGTGCCAGTGGAGAAATCTCTCTCGGTGCTTCGGCGAGAAGAGCCAGCAGGTCCGGATACCAAACAAACCTGATTGGGCCATTTGGGCGCCCCAGAATCATCCGAAGATTTGCGGTGACCAGCACCTGCTGACACCTTGCGAATCAGACTGAACAGGGAAAGGCGTACACGAAGAGGTTGTCCCACGGATGTTGAAGAGCGTCCTCTGCAGCTGCCCATGGGTCCAGCACAACTGAGTAGAAAACCTCAAGTTTTCTGTTGTGCCAGGTGGCGAACAGATTCATGACTAGACGCCCCCACAGGTCGAAGAACCTTTCCGCCACGTCTGGATGGAGGGACCATTCAGTCCTTATCACCTGATTTCCGGACGGCTGAGCTTGTCTGCCACTACATTCCTCTTGCCTGGAATGTATCAGGCTGACAGCTCTACTGAGTGGGCTACGGCCAACTTGTGCACTGGCAACGTCAAACTGGTGCAATGGGAGGGACACTAGGCCCCCGTTTGTTGACGTATGCCACTACCGTGGTGTTGTCGCTCATCAACACCACTGAGTGTCCCATCATCCGTTCCTGGAACTCTTGAGAGTGAGGAACACTGCCTTGAGCTCCAGGACATTGATGTGAAGGTGCTTGTCGCGATGGTCCCACACACCTGCAGCCAGCAACTCCTCCAGGTGTGCGCCCCATCCCTCGGTCGACGCATCTGAGAACAGCAGCATCTCCGGGGTGGGGGGGAGTGCAGAGAGGCACTCCTCTTGCGAGGTTCCCGTCGTCCAGCCACCAGGCTAGGTCCTACCTCACCTCCTCCATGAGGGGCACGGGGAAGTACGGCGGGTCTCTTGCCTGTGACCAACACGCCTTTAGCCTCCACTGAAGAGACCGCAGGTGAAGACGCCTGTGAGGGACTAACTTCTCAAGAGATGACAGGTGACCAATCATGACCTGCCACTGCTGAGCTGGCTGCTCCTGTAGGAACAGGAACCGTCTGGCTGCCTCCCTGAACCTGCTGATCCGCGAGTCTGCGGGGAAGACTTGCTCTGCTACCATGTCGATCAGCATGCCCAGGTACTTCATCCTCTGCTTGGGCTCGAGATCTGACTTCTCGAAGTTCACCACGATCCTGAGATCGCGATAGAATTCGAGGAGTCGATCCCTGTCCTGTAGCAACTGCGAGCAGGAGCTCGCCAGGACCAGCCAATCGTCGAGATACCACAGAAGACATATCCCTACCGAATGGGCCCAACAAGCAGACACCAGAGTGAACACTCGCGTGAACACCTGTGGGGTGGTAGAGAGACCGAAACAAAGTGCCTGAATTGGTACACCGTCCTGTCAAGGATGAAGCGGAGGTACTTCCTCGAGGACTGGTGGATGGGTATCTGGAAATACGCATCCTTCAGGTCCACAGAAAGCATGAAGTTGTTCTCCCTGACAGAATCAAGCACTGAGCTTGTTGTTTCCATCGTGAACCGAGTCTGGTGAATGAACCGGTTCAAGGTGAGAGATCTATCACCGGGCGCCAGAAAAAGTCGGCATAGAAGCCCGCGACTGATCCCATACGATCTCCACAGCTTGTTTGCTCAGCATGGCTTCTACTTCCTGCCGAAGCGCTACGTCCCTGGCAGAACCAGGAACCTACGTCTGCTGATGGACTGGGTTGGAGGTGAGGGTTGGCCATGAGTCGAAGCAGATATCCCTCCCGAAGGACGTCCACTATCCTGGTCTCGGCTCCATAGTGCTACCAAGTTGCCCAATGGCTCGCCAGGCAACCCCCACTTCTGGCAGCAGGTGAGGGGAACCGCCCTGTTACCCTAGCATTTCCCCTTCTTCCCAGTTCCTCCTCGGGAGGAGGAGGACTGGGAGGAGGGCTGACGGTCACTCCTTACAGAGGAAGTCGAAGGCTGGGTCTTTCCTCTCAACTTTAAGGGGGCCCGCCGGCTAATGCCGTTTTTTTAACGACAGGACTTTGACATTTATACCACTTAATAAGGTGACTTGGGACATCTCCAAACCGACATATGATTTTCGCCTCTGACCTTTGGTTTTGTGACGCCAGGGCAATTTATCCCGAAAATAACCATTTTTCAAATTCTATCTCCTTCCTTGATATTTAATATTAAGACCTGGGATTACTACCATATATAGACCTGATGTAGACCTCCAATCAAATGGAGAGTTTTTTTCTAAAAGTAATTTTTTGCTAGATATGAATTTTTCAATATGGTAAAAAAATAAACCCTATAAATCACAAGAAAAAACATTATAAAAAAAAGACGAAACAAAAATTGGTAAAAGGGCTCATTTGATTGTTCTATAATGTCTTTCTGAGTTATATACCAAATTCCAATGTTATAGCTTTAAAACTAAGTGAGGAGATAGATTTTGAAGGTCAATAAGTATAGTTTTGAGATACGGGCGTTCAAAGTTTTCCTTCGTATTTCTATAAAGACAAAGTTAATAAATAATGATTATTATGAATGTATATTTCTTTTTTGTGTATTAATAAACCAAAACTATTTTATTATCATAATTCAATCATAATGATGATCCCTTTGCTCATATATCGTAGCCTGGGGCACTGCTTGAGGCAAGATGGGGCACTCCTTCCTACGTAACCCCCTCTCTCCCCACCCTTCACTAACTCGGCTTATTACAGCGAATTTTCTTCTGTATGTTAGCGCGAGATGTTTTCCTTGTATTTTCCTCTTTGGCATGATGACATTCTTGCCGAAACAAAGATAAACAAACGTAAATGCAAGAGAATGTCAGAGGTAAAACTCGAAGATGTACTCTTTTTACAAAGACAATTTAATAAATCATGATTATTATGAATTTCATATTCCATTTTGGGTATTAAAAAACCAAAGCTATGTTATTTATCATAAATGAAGATCTCTTTGCTCAAAGATTGTAACCCTCTGGGGCACAGTGTGACGTGTGCTGTCAGGCAAGAAGGGGCGTTACTAGGCGACCCTCCCTCTCTCTTCACTAACTACGCGTATATTACGATATTCGTAATAATACTCGAGCGATTTTCTTCGTCTGTATGTTAGCGAGATGTTTTCCTTGTCTTTTCCTCATTGGCATGATGAACTTCTTGCCAAAACATACATAAACATACGTAAATGCAAGCGGAATTTCACGAGGTGAAACTCGAACGTGTAATCTACTTGAAGTCTATGGTCCAACTGATTCATAATTGAACCAGATACTCGCAGTAACTCGCTTCTGCGAGCCACGGAATCTCTACAGATGCCATTCCTCACAATTTCTTTGCCAATAATTATGAAAAATTTATGATAACAGAAGAAATATTGTATTTTCTTGTACGGATGAATGTTTTAGGGTTATTGAGTTATGTTTGCTAATTACCTGTAACTACGAAAGTAAGAGGAATTTTGACGAAATATTTCGTATACGTATTCTCAATTGCCATATGAAGCTCCATGAATTTTTCATGACTTTGCATTTTTTGCCCTATACCACCATATATAGGGGTTCCGGCCGGCCCCCTTAACGAGGACGTCGTCTTAGCCGCAGAGGAAGCGCTAGCCAAGCTCCTAGGCTTAGCCACAGTGGCTCGAGGCTGCCCAGTCACCTTCGAAACTGCCTGGTGGACTAGGCAGTCACTGTCCTCAGTGCGCCGCTATTACACTGCAGCGTCCACCATCTCTCTGGGGAAGAGAGAGGAGGAACCCAGCACTGGTCCGTTTCTCAGACCCAAAGCTGCCTCACGCCCTGCTGCCCTGGTAACTCGAGTAGACTGCGTCCCTACGTCTCAGTAACAGGTTGGCCATCTGGTGGGCCAGGTAGGAGATCGCCCTACCCCCAGACTGACACAATCTCCCAAAAGCCATGTCCCCTTCGGGAGTGATGTTTCCCAAGG
Organism: Macrobrachium nipponense; assembly: GCF_015104395.2. Taxonomy (NCBI): domain Eukaryota; kingdom Metazoa; phylum Arthropoda; class Malacostraca; order Decapoda; family Palaemonidae; genus Macrobrachium; species Macrobrachium nipponense. The sequence goes on along the minus strand of NC_061109.1, from coordinate 111,992,844 downwards.
AGGCCGCAACCTTGGACACTGTGAGGGACCACAGGTCCACCCAGGAGACTGCTTGGAACGCTGCCATGGCAGTCGATTCCAAAGCCAGGTGTTGAAGAGACACACCCAGGGCTAGCCTAGCTAGCTCCGGGTTAACCTGTTTGGGCGGCAGCAGGTCCTCCGAAGGCACATAGAAGCGCCTCTGCCATGGTAGAGGAGGGGGAAGTAGCTCGGACGACCTGCCAGACCGAAGTGATCCCTCCTGTCTGGAGACAAGAGAGTCCACCTGGCCCAACACGCTGCCGGCCAAGGCTGATCGGGGCAGACCCACCGTCGTCCTGGGTTCCTTCTTAGGACCCCAAAACCACTCCAGCCTCAATGTAGCTCAGAGGGCGGAAGCACCGATCCTTCCCCGAGGTCATTGTGCTGACGAATCAGCGCGAAAACCTCTGCAAACAACCTCTGGATCTCGGGAGTGACTGCGTCCTGGGGAGATGGACTGTCAAGCCCATCCAGGGAGAATGCCTCCCGAGATCCTCCTCCTTCCACAGAAAGAACCAAGACAGACCCCTCTTGGTCTCCTCCAACCACTTGGACATACGATCTGGTCGGTCCCAAGACCGTGCCAGGTTCGTAGGCCCTCGTGGAAGGACCGCGAGAAGCGCCTCCTCACGGTTGCTCCTAATCGCCTCACTCCTCCGGGTGTAGCCCGAGGAGGTTGAAGGGATAAGAGAGGAAGACCTGATGCTTCCCCCTTGCCCGCCAGCAGAACCGGTGTGCTGGGGGGGCTGCAGGCGATCGCCAACCCGCGGTGACGATCGAGCTGCAGGCCTAGTCGCACGGTCTCCCTGGGGAGAACCGCTGGACCGAGCAAGGTAGCGACGGTCCCGGGCGTCAGGAGAGCTGCTACCAGTCACCCTATCCATCCGGTGGGAGCGACTGTCAGGAGACCGGCAGAGTCCACTGTCGTGGTGGGAGCGTGGCCTGTCCTCACGGCACGTCACGGTACCTGGCTGGTCCTGGCGACCGGGGGGGGGACCTCTTCCTCACCTCGGCCCACAAACGGTCTGGTGGGACAGTCGCGTCAACCCTGGGGACCGGCAGATCGCTACGAGAGCGATCATCGGTCTGGCGGGAGTCACCTGAGCGACTGCCACCAGTCTTCTGCTCCGTGCCTGGGTCCTGGCGGCAAGCAGGCTCGGCTGCCTGGACTCTGGCTGCACGGTCACCTGCGGGCAACCGTAAGACAGTTCCTGGTGCCGAGGCAGAACCTCTAGCACCAGAAGAAGAGGTACCGGTGTTAGCCGGTACCCCTCCGGTCCCCATCTTCTTCCTTGCAGAAAGAGAGACAGGCCCCGTTCCCGAAGGAACAGGAGGACCAGCGGAAGCCTCAGCTTTCCCACCGGAGTGGGACAGACCCTTAGAGGTCTCTGAGCGAGCCTTCTTAGGGGGGGAGGAGGCTACCTTCTTCTTCCTCGGCTGTGGGGCCTTGGAAGTCAAAGGGGAAGAGGCAGCTGCAGAGGTGGCTGCAGATGACAACGAAGACGACGACACCTTCCTCTTCTTCTTCGTCAGCTTCCTCAGGACCACCGTCAGATCCTCCATCCAGGACGGAGCTGGGGCAGTTGTCGAAGCAACAGGGCCCAGCTGCACCTGTCCAGAGGGACCTGCGGAGGGGGCAGCAACACCACAGGCTGGAGCGACGACGGCAGGAACTGGTACGGGAGCGGCAGCAACAGGAACTGGCGGCAGTACAGGAGCTAGCAGCATCACAACAGGCACTGGCGCAGGTCAAGCGGTAACTCTGGGTGACACTGAAAGTCAGGGGCTGGGGACGTGGGTAGCGAAAACCAGGGGGGGGGGCAGGCGGCGGGGTGATCTCCCTCCTATGATAACACGGCAGCAGAGCAAGGACTGCGGCTGTCGGTGTAACCATGGCCACGTGTTGAGTGTATACCAGGTGAGGAGGAGCTGCATACCCCGCCGTCAACACTGTTGTTGTCGTCGATGTCTCTGGTCCATGGGTGACCGGCCTGGATCCAAGCGCAGCCAGGTGGTACAGCAGCCCCTGAATACTCAGTGTGCCCAGGAGCCCAAGCAAGTACCAGACCTGCTCGAGATCGCCACCCTCGGCAGGCATACCTGAGGAAGGAAAAGTCGGGTTAATGGGGGGGGGGGGGGGGGGGGGGGGGGGGGGGGGGGGGGGGGGGGGTTCCTGCTCGCCGACACGTCCCTCAAAGGGGAAGGAGCCATACGCGGGAGCCGAGACAGAGGAAGGGAAGAGGAAGATCCGTCCATAACCAGGGAAATCGCTGGAGAGCCCTCTGACGACTCGTATCACTCCACTGGTCCCCGACCACGATACACATACATCACATCTCGGTGCGAGAGCCATTCGCTGCCCTCGGGCACTGAGTACACAAATCATGCAGGTCTACCTCGTTGAGAGACCTAAAGGCCCCACACCTACGGCCCTCCACACCAGGGCACAATCTGCGGCTGACTGGGGGGCGGGGGGGTCTCTCCGGCTCGTGGCCTTCCATTTCACCACGAATATCGATTTATACAAAGAAAAAACCAAGTACTTACAAGCTTTCACTTGCACAAGCACTACAGGGTTAAAGGCAAAAAGATTGTAGACTTCGTAGAGAAGTAACCAAAGCATACGACACAGCGGGCAGAGCAGCAAAGAGCACGTCTTGTTCCGATGGCAGCTGAAAGCAAAGATACACTTCACCTCCCAGTCAGGCGGGACACCCGACTATCGGACAAGCAGTTAACTACCGAACCACCTTGTTTGAAAGCTTACGACCCGGTTCCAGCTTGGCGCTGATTACATTCCCATACGTTAAAGGACCAAGGGTTTGTATAATGATCAGAACAAATTACATACCTGTGGTAGTCCTCGTTTCTTAGCCCTCATAGATACTTTGGCAGGGTCAGCTTGAGCCATTCGTCCATATTCTTCACAGTGCTCTTTGTCTTCGGCCCAAACATAACCTGTTATGTAATTTTTCATGAGTTTCTTAAAATATGCTGTTGTTGTAAGCAGCAAGTGAAATCCACTTGCATTAAAGTGCATGGGCAATAGTAATATGACAAATTTTTAATAAATTTGTACTTAATTCAAATAAAAGGTAAATACAATTTCTATAAAGTTTTATAAAAACAATTAAGAAATTTTTCCAAAAGAACATGTATTATATTAAAATTGGTCAATTCTACTTAACATACTCCTTCAGCTATTATATCCTCATGTATGAAACATGTTTGCATCTCCAGTAGCATGACATTAAAACAATAATAATGCTAGTTAATAATAATGCTAGTGTATCCTATTACTTTTAACTTGTATTTCAGCAATACTCAGATTGTTTTTAAATACTCCATGCCCATAACTGAAATTACAATATAAAACTTAAACCAAAGGCCAAGTGCTGGGACCTATGAGGTCATTCAGTACTGAAAGGGAAATAGAGTAAAAAGGGTTTTGGAGGTGTAACAGGAGGAAAACCTTGCAGTTGCAATACTAATTGTCAGGAGAGTATGGAAAGTAAAGATAAAAGAAAGACTAAAAACGTGAGTACAGTAAAAGGAATGAATGGGGTTGCAACTAGGGGCTGAGGTGCCAAGACTACACTACCCACCTACAGGGTCCATGCCCATGACTGATTACCACACAAATAATTTAAAATGAAAAGTGGAATGTTCATGTGCACCCTATTTCTTCCTTGCAGGGAATAATAAAGTCTGGGCTAGCTATATATACATCAAAATGGGGGTCTTTATGGTCTAGTTAAACTAGTTTACAATAACATCAACTAGGGTTAATGCCAGTCCATTACTTTCTACATGACTGATAACTGTAATGATGAGTCTGCAATGCAACAATAGAACAGTAATACCGCAGACTTTGAACTTAATCCGTTCCAGAAGGCTGGTTGATATATGATTTGTCAAAATATGAAACAAAAACATATGCCCATAAAAATAAAGGGAATCAGGATAATTTCGTTACAGCCAACCCAAAAAGTCCTCATTTTCACAATTTTTCTATTATTAATGTGTTCACAGTTAAATTAAGAGCGTAAAAAAAGTAATAAAAAACAGAACATGTATACGAAGTACAATGTAAGAAAAATTTTGTTTCCGTGTACAAATTACAAACTGTTCTATGAATGGTGTGCAACCAGCTGGGATGGAGGGAGGAGATATGGGAACCCTTTGAGGAAACCAAAACTTCGGTCAGCAGGCAAAGGTGATAGCAATATCAGCAATATCAATTTTTTTTCTCATTTCACAAGGATAATCAAAGCAAAGGAATCAATAGTGTGTGTGTGTGTGTGTGTCCCAGACTCGCCGTCATATAGGAGAGAGAGAGAGAGAGAAGAGAGAGAGAGGAGAGAGAGAGAGAGAGAGAGAGAGAGAGAGCAAGAATGATTATTGACATGTTTACACTTGGATCTTAAGTGCAAGAAGATTATTTATGTCACAACACATCAAGTTATTGTGGCAAACAGCAGAATTTCAAATATACAAGAGAATTTTACAAACAAATAAGTAATAAGTAAAGAATGCAAAAAAGAAAAGGAACGAGAGATTAAATAAATTTTCAAAGGGAAGTTGTTTAAACAATCGAAGGCACACAGAAGCTGAATGCAGCACCAATGTGTATATTATGGAGCCGAGTTACTTTTACAGTGCTAAAAAATCGTAAAAAGCAAGTGTCACTCGATAAATACGTATTTTACTGTAACAAAAAGAAGTGATTTGGGCAAATTGAGTGTAAGTGAAAGAAATGGGTGAATAATCATCCCAGCGCAGCAGGTAAGTCAGTGGGGGAAGCAGACCTGTCTCACCCATAACCCAACACCATCCCTTCCCTCCTCTCTATCGTCTCACACAGCGCACCAAAACATTGGCTTCAAGTAAGACTTCTTTTTATTTTTTCATTACTATTGTATTACATTTGATTGTTTTCATGTTTTATCATTATGTTACTATTGTGAAATAACATTTTATTTTTTTATGTGAACTGGTACTGCTTTTACATAAATATAATGTAATGATTTTACTGTCTCTTCTCCTTCTTTCCTTAAACAATATCAAAACACTTGATAAAACTTAAAATTACTCATTCATTATTCCTCAAAAATATAAACGCTCCCTCCTCCATCTGAAGTTATCGTGCATCGCCGCAATGACATACGATTTTCTTGATTGTTTATGTTAAATCTTATTACAAAAAGCTTTATTCTTTCATTTACTGTTTTGTTGAATTTGGTTATCATTAAACTAAACGGCCTCACTCACCGGACAGAACACTGGCTCATTTTAGACTTTTTTATATTTTTGTTTCTGTATTGCATTTGATTGTTTCCATATTTTATCATTATGTTAAATATATTGTGAAATTCCCATTTTTTATGAATTGTTATTGCTTTTACATATACAGTAATATTTTTTAACTCTCTTCTCCTTCTTTTCTCAATATCAACGCTCCCTCATTCAGTCTCAAGTCAGCTGAAAAAAGGATTTTGACGTAAGGAAAAATCTATTTCTGGGCGATTGGTTTGTGTCGCCAGCGAAATATCCTTTAATCCATTATTTCTAAGGTAAATGTACTAACACATACCAGAGAATAAATAAAATAAAGAAAAGGTCAGTACAACTGACTCGCTCACCCTCCAAGAGGGTGTCGGTATGAACACTATGGCGAGTGAGACCACTACCACGAACCGCTTGCCAATAGAAATCTCCCACTACAAAATCCCCCCAAGAGGGGAGCCGACCCACAGAGTGGGCAGCAACTACTACTACTCCATCCCATGCTGCCGACTGCTGCGCCTCTGGTGGCCATCCTGAGTTAGCAGACAATCTTGAGCGATGGGATGGGCAGGGCGGGATTTCGCTGGCGACACGAACCAATCGCCCAGAAATAGATTTTCCTTACGTCAAATCCCTTTTCTGGGCTCAGTTCGTGTCGCTGCCTGCGAAAAAATCGTACCAAGAGAAATAGCACAAGATTGTAAAGAATAACATCAAATAGACAAAAAGGGTCTCAAAGAAAAGATAACATAAAATAAAGAAATATAATTGCTAATAAATATACATATACACAATGATACAAAATTAGAAATATTACTTAAATTTAATTTAAACTTAATGCTAATAATATTTCTTAAATTTAACTTAAATTTAACATATATACAGGGCTTACATGGGATATATGTTGAAATCAGTATCTGTGTATAGATATTATGTACAAAGAACTCAAAGCAATTATAACAATAAAGTAAATAGAACAAATTTCAATAATAATATAAAAAGGAATGTATATGACTTAATATACAAAACCCGTAACCTTGTAAAATACGATGTGTCCCCCTAGCATAAAAATAAGGGGATCACATCAAAGAGATCATTATATACAATCAATTGTGATGACCCTAGCAAAAAAAATAAGGGGCACCCACTATACCATCATAAGAGCAGCTAAGACTCAAGGTAAACGTAGATGAACATGGCAGGTATCGACGAACTGTTGGGTGAGATAGGTAGGAAAGGAGGACTGGATCTTCTACTAAAGATTAAGCAAGGCGTCGGGGGAAACTATGTTACCCGCCGCAACTGCTGAAAATTTCAGAGCTTCCAAGGACTTTAAGTAATGACGCTTAAATACTGTCGGCGATTTCCATCCAGTATATTTTTTCAACTCATCGAAATTCATATGTTGAAAATAGTTAATTGAGGTGGCTACTGCCCTGACATCATGTGCTTTAGGGAAGGAGTCAGGATTGGCTTGCTTAATAAAGTACAGGATCTGCTGCCTGATGCCTTTAATAGATAAAGTACCCCACCTTTTTCTCTCTTAAAGAGAGGACCCGATGAGGATGAGGAGGTCCTGGGACAGAAAGGCTCGTAAGGTCGATACTGCGGGCAAAGAGAAATATCTTGTGGAAGGGGTACAACTTCCATGGTTCCCACCTCATCAAAGGATCTTCATTCTTTGCTATAAAACTACGTTCCGGAGAAAGTAGCACTTCCCCTGTGGGAAGAAATTCAATATGATCCGGATCCCTGGATAATGCCGACAGTTCTGAAATTCTAGCTCCTGAAGCCAAGCTTAATAAAAATAGAGTTTTTCTTAAGAGCATTATAAATGAACATGTGTCATTATCAGTTTCTGAAGCCAGCTTTAGGACATCATTTAAGAACCATGATACTGACGTAGGCCTTAGAGAAGGTCTAAGTCTAGCACAAGCCTTGGGAATAGACGAGAAGTAGGAGTCTGTCAAGTCTATGTTGAAACCAAATTGAAAAATCTTTTCAAGGCTGACTTGTTTGTCGTAATAGTGCTAGCTGCTAAGCCTTTTTCAAATAAAAAAAGACCTGAAAAAGGATATAGCTGAATTGATTGTCATGATTCTAATATCTGATTCTCTCAGGAAGGTTGCTAACTTTTTGACTGCAGCATATACTGTCTCAAAGTTGAATCTCTTTTATCAGATTCCAAGAAGAGAATATTTTGAGGATCAATATTCGCATCTCTTTTAGCTGCAAACTTCATGAAATCCATAAAGTTAGGGTTTTGAGAATTCCTGAGGAAGCGAACACAGTCTTCGTTTGCACTGACTGGGAGAGCCTGGGATTGGGAATTCGAAGAGGACGAAGACCCAGTTCCAGAATTAGAGGGTACCAATTGCTCTTCGGCCAGTCTGGGGCTACTAGAGCCACTTGACCCTTGATGTCCTGAGTTTGTTCAGCACTTCAGGAGAAGATTCACTGGAGGGAAGGACATAAATCTTCTCCCAGTTGTTCCAGTTCTAGGGCCAGGGCGTCCGTGGCATAGGCCAGAGGGTCCAGGTTGGGGGCCACATAACATGGGAGTTTGTGTTCGCTTGGGATGCGAAGAGATCACTTGTAGACCTGGAACTCTCTGAAGAATCCACCGGAACGAACTGTTGTCCAGTGACCATTCCGACTCCAGAGGAACTGATCGGGATAGAGCATCTGCTATGACGTTTCTCACTCCAGCTATATGGGTGGAGGAGAGGTGCCAACTGAACTGTCCGCCAGGGAGAAGATGGCTACCATGACATGATTTAGATGACGTGATTTGGAGCCTCCCCTCCCCTGTTTATACAATGGACTACCACTGCGCTGTCTAAGACTAGCTTTATGTGGGAGTTCTTTGGCGGACGTAACCTTCTTAGAGCCAAGAACACCGCCATTGCTTCCAGTACGTTTATGTGAAGCTGACGGAACTGGGGTGACCAGGTTCCTTGAACCTTCTTGAACTGAGAATATCCTCCCCAACCGCTTAACGAAGCGTCGTGTGGATGGTAATCCCCGGAGGAGGAAATTGAAGGGGTACTGATATTGACAAGTTCTTGACTTTTGCCCAAGGGCGTAGACGATTTCTGTAGAATCTGAGGGACTGAGGATAATTTGTCCCTGGACCTGACATTTGCTCGTGAGTGCCAGATTCTGGTTAGGTCTTTCAGTTTGGCTTTCATCAAGATGTTTGTCACTGATGCAAACTGGAGTGAACCCAGAATCCTTTCTTGGGTTCTCCTTGAAGCAAGTTTGTGTCCTAGAAATTGCTTTACTGACTTCGCTATTTCTTTCCTCTTGGCTGATGGAATCGACAGAGTATGGGAGGATAGATTCCATTGAATGCCCAGCCACTGAAAGTTTGACTCCGGAGTGAGTCTTGATTTGGTCCTGTTTATCTTGAAGCTAGATATTCCAGGAACTGGATTACTTTCAGTGTTGCTTTGTGGCATTCCTCGACTGTTGGAGCCCAAATTAGCCAATCGTCGAGATACGCTACTACCATAATCCCTTGCGATCTTAGTTGTGGACGACCACTTCCGCCAACTTCGTGAAACACCCTGGGTGCTACGTTGAGACCGAAGGGAACTACCTTGAAGGAGAATGCCTGATCTCCTATCTTGAAGCCCAGATACGGGCGAAAGTGTCTTGCAATAGGGATATGATAGTATGCGTCTGTAAGATCGATAGAGGTGGTGACGGCCCCACGGGGAAGTAAGGTCCGCACCTGCGAGATGGTGAGCATCTTGAACTTGTCGCAGCGAATGGCCAAGTTTAAGCGGGACAAGTCTAAGATTACCCTTCTTTTTTGTGAGCCTTTCTTGGAAGGAACGCTGAACAAGCGCCCTTGAAACTTTAATCTGTTGACTCTCGCTATTGCTCCTTTCTGAAGGAGGTCCTCCGCATACTCCGTCAATTCTTTGGATGGAAGTTGGCGGAAAGGTCTGGGTGGGGGCGGATTCGCCACCCAACTCCAACCCAGGCCTTTCGACACAATGCTTTGTGCCCATTTGCTGAATCCCCACCGGTGGCGGAAGAGAAAACAGCCTCCCTCCTACCTGGAAGTCCTCATTGATGTTGGTAGCCTCCGCGGCCTCCCCTGAAGTGTTTACCTCTATTAAGGGACCCTCCCGATCCTCTCTGACGAAAAGGATCGCTTACCTCTGCCTCCCCTTACCCGAGCGGTCATACTTCTGAAAGGCCTGGCCTTCGAACACTTGGTTGAAGGCTGGGGTAGGACAGCGTAAGAGGTGGAAGGTTGAGGCTGGGGGGAAATCACATAAATAGGCTGTGATTGAGCCTTGGAGGTAGAGGGTTGGGCTGCCTGCACCAACGGAACAGCCGAAACAGGCTGGGCAAACCGTTGCTGTTTCTTTTGGTAAGGCTGGAAACGTCTGGGTTTCTTCTGAGCCTTACCCCTGACAGCTTGATCTTGGCGTCTCTTTGCCGTGAGACCCCAACGATCCTTAAGGCTTTGGTTAAGCCTCGTAAGCCTCTGCCTGGACCTCCTTTACCATTGCATCTGGGAAGAGGTCTGCTCCCCAGATGTTTGATGAAAGCAACTATTCGGTTCATGCCGAATAGTTGCTTCTTGGAGGACTGCTTCCGACAGTTTGTTCTGGCTGTGGCGAACTCGAACATGTCAGACTGCACCGTTTGAGTCAGTGACTTGGTGATTAGCTTGAACAGTGGCTCGGAACCATAAGAAATGGTAGCCACCTCAGTCATGGCCATGGTGTTGAGAGACCTGGCCAGCCTAGACTTGGCATCAAATTCTGCCTGAATGAGGCTATCTGGAAGTCTAGGCAGCTTCTCACCAAAACTGCTCCATAGCACAGTCTGGTTTGAGTTTGCCCGCAGAAAAAGTGTTGGGCAGGTCTTCCCACAAATCTCCGGTTGAGGGAAGTAAAGGAGATGTAGGGTCCGCTTCCTTTAGCTGCGGTAACGAGTCCCCCTTTTGGGCGGCTGGGTGGGATAGTGACCGTAGCAATCTTTGTCAAGAAAGGAAGCGGAGTACCCTCTTCCATTGTGAAGATTGTGAATGGACTCTTAAAAGGCTGTATTTTAGTGTTTGAACAATCCATGTCCTCTAAGCACCTGAGCCATTCTCTTTGAGCCTGGTCACGTGAATAGAGGACTGTCTCTTTAGGGACCTTATCATCTCGTGTCATGGCAGCAGCGGTGAGCCTGGCGTAGCCGATGAATGGCGGTTGGAGATCTTCGGGTAGAACTCGAAGTCCTCAATCCTTCGAGTTCCACATTCCGGGATAGAAATAAGCCCGTCTTGGAAGGGGGCGTATGACGCCACTCTCCAGGGATTGTTCATGCTGAACGGAGGCAGAGAGTCATATGGTGGCAACTGAGCTATCCCTGTGCCGAGAGGTGGGGGAGTAGCTAGCGGAGCTTGGCTTAGTCCGGCGATGATATTATCCTGGAGTTGATCCTATCAGACAACCGGGAGAACATCTGTTCCATACTGTTCTTGAGAGACCCAACCAGATCCCCATGTGTTGCAACAGGCCAGCATTGGGATCCAAAGCCGGAGCTGCTGCGGAGGTGGACAGGTAGCTCTGAACAGGAACCAAAGGAAGTGGAGAAACGGTTGACTCCGCTGGAGTGTGTGATCTCTACTTGGAGGATCTACTCCTTGAGGATTTGGAGCCGGACCCAGAAGCTCTAGACCTCTCTGCTCCGGGGTTTGTAGCCGGAGACTTGCGAGATGTTGACGCCGACGACGTCTTTTTAGACGACGACGACGTCTTACTCAAGGTTTTAACACCGTTTGTCCTTTGACCTTAGGTCTAACAGAAGCATCAGGAGAAGTATAAAGTTCGGCTCCTGTAAAGCCTTGGAAGGAAGCTGGAGAGTTTGCAGGAGTAGAAGATCCAGTGGCGCCCAAGGGAAGCCCTTGGGCGTCCAACGTACTCACCTCGACCAACAGGTCGTCAACACCTACCATCGGTTCAATGTTCAAGTCCAGTGTCGCGACTTCCGACGAGATGTCCTGGCCTGGATCAGTCAACGAAGCGGCGAGCTGCTGCTGAATTAGCGCAATAGTCGGGGCCGCCTCTGCTGGGTCGACGTAGCCCGTTGACTTGCCGACCGGGGAAGATCAGGACCGCCAACCTCTTCTCAAGTATGTAGGGCTGACCCTTGGCGGCGTTCTTCCCAAAACCGCCGAGCCCAGGCCCAGCAGGGTTGCCAGTGCGGTGTCTCTAACAGCCGGAGCCTGGAAGAGAGGGTATTTGTTAGTTTTTTAAGATTAAACTTAAAATTAAAACTTAAGTAAAAGGTTAACTTAAAATTATAGGGGATGCGAGATCCCATATAAAATTAGCTTAAGTTTAAGATAAGATTAAAATTAAACTTAAGAACTATATCTGTAGGGATTGAGTAACGGAGTTGGAATACTTACCCCGTCTAAGAGCTGGCTCACCAGATCATAGCAAATTGTGCAGGTCTCGTGAAACCAGACTTGGAGGTTCCCGTGCGGAGTCGCGCATGGGAGCATGGGACCGGCAGACTTCATGCCCACAGGGGTCCTGGAGCATGGCATTGCATCCCGGATGCTCACAGTTGGTGGTCTGTAAGTGAAAAGACACATGAGCATCCTAAAAGATATCACTTACAGGCTAAAGGTTAAAAGAACTCCGTTGCATGCCGGAGCGCGAAAAAATTTCGGGCATAACCCCTCCTTACCGCCTGAATAGGCTATAACCACGGAGAGATCCGGTGTGAGCATGCAATGGAGGGAAGGTTTAATGTAGCTTAAATTAAACTTAATATAGTTTAAATTAAATACTAATCTTAAACCTATAAACATGGGGACGTACCGGGACTAAGTCCGGTGCGTGGCGGAGCGTGTCGCGTATATCAGCGCGACGGTAGTGGTTAGTAGAGACCAAACTGTATGCCGCAGTCCGCCCGTCAGGGTGAACTAGCACCTTTCCACGTGGATGCCGGAGCTCCGGTAGATAAAGAGCCCCAGTAATAAGGTGGGAAAGGGCGCGAGGGCAAACAGACTCGAGCTAGCAAACGGAGCGACGGAGTAACGACGGAGGGGGGGGAAAGGCCAGTCCCCCCCCCCCCTTACCCCCCCCCCTTAGTCATCCGAGCGTACCG
>NC_061109.1:111941575-111979906 GCF_015104395.2 Macrobrachium nipponense | reverse complement strand
GTAGCATGTAAGACAGACTGTGATTGGTTCCAATGCTGATAGATGACGAATCAGCTCCCAAGTTTTGTAATCTAGCCTGTGATTGGTTGGTGTTTTGACCGCTTCTCCGATCCGCAGCAGCTTGGCTTGTCTCCTACCAGTAGCATCTTCTCGCGGCTACTTTGTTTGCCGCTCTCTCGCCCGGTAGATGCTGCTACATTACTGTGTAACTTTAACCTGTGCTGTGCGTGACTGTTTGAAGTTGAAACTTTTTGTTGAACTTTCTGTTTACGTAACCCCTGCAATGGCTCCCAAGCGTTCTGCTTCTGCTAAGGCTGGTAGTAAGCCTAAACGCCACCGAAAAATGATGACGATTGCTGAGAAGGGTGACACTTCTCGATATGTTGAAAGAAGGCAGAAGTTACGCGGCGCGCAGCCCGCCATTTTGGGAGTGAACGAATCCACCGTTTGCTACATTAAGAAGGACGAGGCGAACATTAGAAGACGGCTGCCATCACCTTTAGCAGGTCAGCGAAGCGAGTTGTTACTGCTCGTAATAAAACGATCGTCCGTATGGAAGGTGCTTTAGCAATCTGGATTGCCGACTGCCGGAAGAAGAACATAGCCTTGGATACGAACACCATCCGAACCAAGGCTTTGAGTTTGTATGAGAATTTTGCGGCAAAGGAACCTCAAGACGATGATGGCGCCACCATGCTGAAGAAGACGAAGATAATGTACTAGATGAACCTCAAGCAGGGACATCACTGATTCCCAGCCTCAGAAACAACGTTTTCCCGCCAGCAAAGGATGGTTCGCGAAATTTCAGAAATGCTTCGGCTTGAAAAGTGTTTCCCTGCATGGCGAGGCTGCTTCCGCTGACACTACCGCTGCTGAAACTTACGCGAATGAGACATTTAAGAATATTATCACTGAAGGTGGATACAAGCCCGAACAAGTGTTTAATATGGATGAGACCGGCTTGTTTTGGAAGAGAATGCCGTCACGAACTTTCCTGTTCAAAGAAGAAGCCAAAGCCTCTGGCTTTAAAGCATTCAAAGAACGTGTTACCGTCGTGATGTGTGCTGCAATGCTGCTGGATTTTTGCTAAAGCCGGGGCTTATTTACAAATCGAAAAAACCCTCGCGCTTTGAAAAATAAAAATAAGAATCTCCTTCCCATGTACTGGATGCATAATCCAAAAGCATGGATAACGAAGATGCTGACCTCCAACTGGTTCCACCAGTGTTTTATCCCACAAGTCAGTAAATATCTCTTAGAGAAGGGCTTGCCATTTAAGATCCTTCTCCTTATGGATAACGCTGGTGGACACGCAACTGATCTGTCGCATGTGGGCATTCAGGTTGAGTTCCTGCCACCCAAACACATAACGTCATTAATTCAACCGATGGACCAGGGGGTTATCAGGGCGTTCAGGCCCTCTACCACGAAGAATACCTTGGCGGACCTCGTTGCGTGTTGGATGCTGCCCAAGATGATGAGGATGAAACATTCAATTTGAAGGCGTACTGGCGGCAGTACACAATAGCCACGTGCCTGCAGAACATCCAGAAGGCACTGAAAGAAATGAAACCTGCTACTGTTAATGCGAGCTGGAAGAAGTTGTGGCCCCAGATTGTTTACGATGACAAGGGATTTACACCTGCTGAGATTCAACACTCTGCAGTACGGAAATCTGTGCAGTTGGCTGCGATAATTGGAGGTGACGGGTTTGGCGACATGACGACTGAAGACGTCGACGAGTTTGTTGGACTGCCATTCCCAGCCGCTAACTGACGTAGACCTCGAAGACTTGACGAAATCGGCCCAGTTGACGAAGACAGTGAAACACAGGAAGAGACCCAAGAAATTGTCGAAGAAACGGGCTTAACATTAGAACGGCTTGCCAAGCTCTGCAACCTTGCGAAGGAGTTGAAAGAATTGTCGCAGAGTGGGACGAGGATATGGTTCGTTCTCTGCAATTCTGCAACAAAATCGATGAAGACATGACTCCCTACAGGATGCTCTTCGAGCGAAAAAAAGAAGCAGCGGCAGCAACTTCCGATCACAATGTTCTTCCAGCCTCGCAAAAAAGAGCCAGTTTCCTCCTGCTACTATGCCTTCGGAAGAAATTGAAGAAGTTGTCCCAGGAAGAAGTTGAAGAGGTGTCCCAGGAAAAGACACCTCCGTCTGAAGAGACGTAAAAATAACTATCATTGGCTGCACAGTAGAAGACATCATCAGCTTCATCATCATCATTTCTACTGTGCAGCAAATTCATCGCCATCATCATTCGAAGTTTTTCTTCAACTTCTTTCGTGGTGAGTACAGTAACAATCTTTATTTTTTTATACTTTAATATTTCTAACATTTTAATATTTGTGCCTGTTTTAGTTTAGGGTACTGTAGTACATGCATTAAGTGTTCTGTACATTAAAAGGGTGGTTTGTTAACAGTACTACGTAAAGGGAGGGTTTTAAAAGTCTGAATATACATGTTAAATAAATACTAAATATGGTGTCCCTACTTCGCGGATTTTCAGCTATCGCGGCCGGGTTTGGAACCTATCTACCGCGATAAACGAGGGTTCACTGTATCAAGGAAGGAGATAGAATTTGAAAAATGGTTATTTTCGGGATAAATTGCCCTGGCGTCACAAAACCAAAGGTCAGAGGCGAAAATCATATGCGGTTTGGAGATGTCCCAAGTCACCTTATTAAGTGGTATGAATGTCAAAGTCCTGTCGTTAAAAAACAGCATTAGCCGGCCGGCCCCCTTTAAGTTGAGAGGAAAGACCCAGCCTTCGACTTCCTCTGTAAGGAGTGACCGTCAGCCCTCCTCCCAGTCCTCCTCCTCCCGAGGAGGAACTGGGAAGAAGGGGAAATGCTAGGGACAGCGTTCCCCCTCATTTGCTGCCAGAAGTGGGGGTTGCCTGGCGAGCCATTGGGCAACTTGGCAGCACTATGGAGCCGAGACCAGGATAGTGGACGTCCTTCGGGAGGGATATCTCCTTCGACTCATGGCCACCCCTCACCTCCAACCCAGTCCATCAGCAGACGTAGGTTCCTGGTTCTGCCAGGGACGTAGCGCTTCGGCAGGAAGTAGAAGCCATGCTGAGCAAACGAGCTGTGGAGATCGTATGGGATCAGTCGCCGGGCTTCTATGCCGACTTTTTCTGGCGCCCGGTGATAGATCTCTCTCACTTGAACCGGTTCATTCACCAGACTTGGTTCACAATGGAAACAACAAGCTCCGTGCTTGATTCTGTCAGGGAGAACAACTTCATGCTTTCTGTGGACCTGAAGGATGCGTATATCCAGATACCCATCCACCAGTCCTCGAGGAAGTACCTCCGCTTCATCCTCGACTGGACGGTGTACCAATTCAGGGCACTTTGTTTTGGTCTCTCTACCACCCCACAGGTGTTCACGCGAGTGTTCACTCTGGTGTCTGCTTGGGCCCATTCGGTAGGGATACGTCTTCTGTGGTATCTCAACGATTGGCTGGTCCTGGCGAGCTCCTGCTCGCAGTTGCTACAGGACAGGGATCGACTCCTCGAATTCTGTCACGATCTCAGGATCGTGGTGAACTTCGAGAAGTCAGATCTCGAGCCCAAGCAGAGGATGAAGTACCTGGGCATGCTGATCGACATGGTAGCAGAGCAAGTCTTCCCCGCAGACTCGCGGATCAGCAGGTTCAGGGAGGCAGCCGGACGGTTCCTGTTCCTACAGGAGCAGCCATCTCAGCAGTGGCAGGTCATGATTGGTCACCTGTCATCTCTTGAGAAGTTAGTCCCTCACAGGCGTCTTCACCTGCGGTCTCTTCAGTGGAGGCTAAAGGAGTGTTGGTCACAGGCAAGAGACCCGCCGTACTTCCCCGTGCCTCTCATGGAGGAGGTGAGGTAGGACCTAGCCTGGTGGCTGGACGACGGGGAACCTCGCAAGAGGAGTGCCTCTCTGTACCCCCCCCCCCCCCTCCCAGGGCCCCCCCCCCCCCCCCTTCCCCGGGAGGAGTTGCTGGCTGCAGGTGTTGTGGGACCATCGCGACAAGCACCTTCACATCAATGTCCTGGAGCTCAAGGCAGTGTTCCTCGCTCTCCAAGAGTTCCAGGAACGGATGATGGGACACTCAGTGGTGTTGATGAGGGACAACACCACGGTAGTGGCATACGTCAACAAACGGGGGCCTAGTGTCCCTCCCATTGCACCAGTTGACGTTGCAGGTGCACAAGTTGGCCGTAGCCCACTCAGTAGAGCTATCAGCCTGATACATTCCAGGCAAGAGGAATGTAGTGGCAGACAAGCTCAGCCGTCGGAATCAGGTGATAAGGACCGAATGGTCCCTCCATCCAGACGTGGCGGAAAGGTTCTTCGACCTGTGGGGGCGTCTAGTCATGAATCTGTTCGCCACCTGGCACAACAGAAAAACTTGAGGTTTTCTACTCAGTTGTGCTGGACCCATGGGCAGCTGCAGAGGACGCTCTTCAACATCCGTGGGACAACCTCTTCGTGTACGCCTTTCCCTGTTCTGTCTGATTCGCAAGGTGATCAGCAGGGTGCTGGTCACCGCGAATCTTCGGATGATTCTGGTGGCGCCCAAATGGCCTCAGGTCCTTTGGTATCCGGACCTGCTGGCTCTTCTCGCCGAAGCACCGAGAGAGATTTCTCCACTGGCACAACCTCCTGTGCCAGCCACACGTGGAATGGTACCACCGATCGGTTCGGTCCCTGGTATCCACCATCTCTTGTGAGCGAGAGGCTTTTCTCACCGAGCAGCAACAGAGATGGCTGGGTACCTCAGGCAGTCCTCTGCAGCTGTGTACCAGGGAAGTGGTCCATCTTCTGTAGTTGGTGTCGTGGACGAGGTCTCTCTCCTCTCAGAGCCACTCTTCAGCAGGTAGCGGATTTCTTCGTCTTCCTTCGCCGAGAGAAGCTCCTCTCCGTCTCTGCAGTGAAAGGCTACAGGGCCGGCTTGGCCCTAGTCCTTAAGCTGCGGGGAGTGGACATCTCCACCTCCATGGAGATCTCCCTCCTGATGAAGAGCTTCGAGAGGTCTTGCCCACCCTGATAACTCAGGCCCCCGGGATGGGACGTGACTCCCGTCCTTAGGAGTTTGACTCGAAGACCCTTCGAGCCACTCTGGGAGCCGTCAGACAGGGATCTGACCCTCAGGACCGTCTTTCTGCTGGCCCTGGCATCGGCGAAGAGAGTAGGGGAACTTCATGGTCTTTCCTTCGATGTTAAGCACACGATGGGATGGAGATCGGTGACGCTCGATTTCGTCCCGGATTTTGTATCAAAGACTCAGAACCTTTCAGTCCCTGATGACCGGTTCGAGTCATTTACGATCCCCTCCCTGAAGGACTTCTCCAACGATGATGCGGATGAGATGCTACTTTGTCCTGTGAGGGCGCGACGGCGCTATCTGAAGAGAACTTGCCACTTCAGGCCTGAGTGTCGACGCCTCTTCGTTAGCAACGGGGTTTTACCAAGGAGGTGTCCAAGAACACTTTCTGGCTTTGTGAGGTGATCAGGAAGGCGTACGCTTCAGATAGGAGTGACGACACCGGTACCCTTCGTCCGAGAGCCCATGAAGTCAGAGGTATTGGTCCAATCCTTGCGTTCTGCAAGAACTTGTTCGTGGCACAGGTGCTGAAGGCAGGGGTTTTGGCCAACCAGACCACCTTCACATCTTTTTATCTTCGGGATATTGCCCACAGGTCCTTGGACACCTTTTCCTTGGGACCCGTGGTGGCTGCTCAACAAGTCGTGTAGCTTATCCAGCTCCCGTGCGGACAGAACAGCATCCCATCCTTGTGAGACTGTGTGAATGGGCGAGCAAATGAGTGTGTGACTGGCTTCTCTTCCTCCTCCTTTCTCTCCTCTACCTGTGGGCAGAGGGCTGCGGTCATCACTAAGCTAGACAGGAGGCCGATGCAGGTAAGTTACGTGACTGAGCTCCATCCTGTCCCTTTCATTAGGGATAGGAGCAGTTATCCACCACTCCCCTAGGAAGTGGGGGGAGTGGACGCCAACAAGAGACAAACCCATGACCTTATATTTGGCTCTTGAGTAGGAACTACTTCTTGTTGTCTTGCATTCATATGAGGCACGCTTGCCCCCCTCTTATGAATTTGGTCCAGAGGTCTGACCACTGATCCCGTGGTGCACACCCCGATCAGCTGGGCAGAGGCTAGGATCCCTCCCCTTGCTCTTACAACCAGGGAGGGAACCAAGGTTGGACGAACACCAGTCTGTTCTTAAAACTCAGATTCCACCCAACAATAAGTGAGTCTTCCATCTGTTAAAGGACCAAGGGTTTGTATAATGTGTCGGAACAAATTACAATTTGTCGTAAATTGTATTTTTCCTAACTATGCAAACCTGAGGTCCTTTACACATAGTCCCATCTCATGCCACCCTCACTCTGTTCCTGGGCCTAAAGCAAAGTGACGCTTCACCTCCCAGTCGGGCGGGACACCCGTCTATTGGACAAGCGGTTAACTAACGAACCACCTTGTTCGAAAGCTTACAACCGGTCCCAGCTTGGTGTTGATCACATTCCCATATGTTAAAGGACCTCAGGTTTGTATAGTTAGGAAAAGTACAATTTACAACAAATTGTAATTTTTAAGCATTTTGGTAAGGTTTTATTTTTCATGATGCTGCATGATCAGTGTTTTATGTATAGTCATGAGTGTTTGAAGGTGGCACTGAAATGTTATCCAGTTATGGACTATGTATTCCTATGTGATTTTGTAATATAATGATTTAATGTTAAAAAATGTTGCATTTTCTGATGAAGAGGTAATGAGGTTATTGATGCCGATGTTCATATCTCTGTAGGAAACCTTTGATTATTTTGTATTTGTTAAACTATTTAAGACAAAAAATGATAGAATATGGACTGCTAGGCAATGAAAGATATGTAGGTAATGGATAAAAAGATAGGTAAGCAGATAGGTAGTGATTGGTTTTAATGTTATTTTCATTGAATTTTAGCTGTGAGGGTTGGTCCTTACCCTGAGTAATTGGCTAGTGGGGATTATTAATTGTACATGATTTTCCTTATTATTTTATTTTAAGTTAACTGTTAAGGTAAATAAAATAATTAACTTTGGTACTATCTCTTAAAAACTATCAAAATGAATGTATAAAACCTTTTTAACAATGAGGATGTGTTCGATAGGAAAAAAGATTTCTTTAGGAAAATAAAAATTTTATACTAGTAACTTAGCAAGTAATTCATAGCTATAGGTAGTTTTTACTTTTAACAGCAACTATAGATTTAAATTCACGGTAGCACTCTATTGTCTTTGGTGCAGATAAGTGCCCCACCCACAACCAGGGAAGAACAGATACAACGTAGCTAATGAGCTCAGTTTGTTTCTGCTGCTCAACAACTAGTATGGTTGTTTAGGCAACTTTGTTTATTATTAGGCAGGATGGCTCACCAGATGGTTTTGCTGAAAGGATTTGGTGAAGTATTCTGTTATTTGGTAGCCTCTGTACTATATTTGTTCTTTACCTTAGTTTTGACTTACCATGTCTGACACTAGTGCGTCTGGTAGCCGGTATTTCAGCAAGGGCTGCAATATCAAAATGACTTCTGAAAATGACCTTTATTCAATTTGTTATACTTGCTGTGGGGCAAATTTATTTGCCTGACTTGACACGTATTGAGTGCAAAGACTGGGATGACAGTAATTGGTGAATTTTCAGTGCGTATGTGGACAAGTTAGAAAAAGGTAGGCTAAGAAAGGCGGCCGCCAGGCTGAAGTTAGAGCGTCTAGGTCTTCGCCTCCTAAATCGGTTCTTTCGAATTATGTGACAGCTTTTTCTCCTGTTCCCATTCCTCTTGTGTTTCTTTCCACTCCGTTACCTGGCTCCCAACCCCCTGAACTGTTGTCAGTTTGGAAGTTTGCACAGGTCAAAAGTTTGAAGCCTCAGTGGAAACAGTGACTCAAATTAGTGTTTTTATATAAGGGCATAGCTTACCCATTAATTACTTAGCTAACAATTTCTTGCCTTGGCAGCTTGAAGATAGTAGAAAAATTCGCTGGTAACTCTTCACAGATTTAGTGCAGATGACCGGTCCCACCACCAATGAAAATACCAAGAATTACTAGTAGACCACTTCATTCTATTTCTGCCGACATTCGGGTAACACTGATTTTTTATGTCAACTGTGTTCTTTATTGGCCCGTTGGAGACCAGATTTTGGTGAAGGATTATTGCTGATTTTGTGGAAACTTCAAGCTTTCATTCTTTAGGACAGTATATTATTGTTTTGTTATTAGTCAGCCTGATTTGAGTTTTTCATATTTTGATGCAGTAATGAATTCACAATCAAATTGGTTAACTACTGGTAGCGTAGGTTTGACACAGTTAATGAGTAAGTAACATATTAACCCTTAATTGCTGAGCTTAATTTTCAAGATTAAGAGTTAATTTTTGTCTCCTTTTATTTGTCATTGCCTGAAGTTTAGTATGCAACCATCAGAAATGAAAAAAATATCATTATCATATATAAATATTGGAAAATATGACAGCGCGAAAAAAAATTTCATATATAATTGTATACAAATTGTGCTGTGAGCAAAACGGTTAAAGCTAATAAGTTAATTATTTTTTCTTTGTATTGTACACTAAATTGCAATGATTTTGGTATATAACAAATGTAAAATGATCAAAGCAACACAGAGAAAATATGATCACATATGATGCATGAATTCGTAATGCGCTGACGTAAAAAAAAGTGTTCAAAAAATTCACCATATATCGAAATATTGTGCTAGAAAACTTCCCGTTTGTTGCAAAATGAAGGTAATTGATTGAATATTACTAGGCCGTAAGTGTTGTAGCTTACAATTGTAGTTTTCGACCATTTCGGTCTAGTTAAAGTTGACTGAAGGTCAAATTTTTTCTATTTCGTTATTTTTATGAAAATATTTCAAAACTGATAAAAGCTATAACCATGGGTTGTTTTTTTATTGTATTTGTACATGAAATTGTGCACATTTTTATTTATAAAACTTTATGTAACGGCTAATATAAAAAGGTGCAAACATTACAACAATCGGATGAAAAAAAATTTGTCCTGATTTTATCGAAAGAGTTACCGCGCGGACCATAAGGAAAAAGTTTTTTTCATAAATTCACCCATAAATTGAAATATTGTGCTAGAGACTTCCATTTCCAATTGTTGCAAAATAAAGGTAAATGATTGAATATCACTAGAATGTAATAGTTTTAGCTTAAAATTGCATTTTTTTACCATTTCGGTAGAGTCAAAGTTGACCGAAGGTTGAAATTTTTGCACATCGTAATTTATATGAAAATATTTCAAAACTGATAAAAGCTATAACCATCGGTTGTTTTTATGTTGTATTCTACATGAAATTGCACACATTTTCATATATAAAATTTTATGGTAACGGCTAATATAAAACGGTGCAAACATTACGACTTTCAGACGAAAAAATGTATGATTTTTTTTCTGAAGAGTTACCGCGTGGACGTAAGGAAAAAGTTTTCATAAATTCACCATAAATCAAAATATTGTGCTAGAGACTTCCAATTTGTTGCAAAATAAAGGTAAATGATGGAATATCACTAGAATGTAATAGTTTTAGCTCACAATTGCGTTTATTTACTATTACGGTCAAGTCAAAGTTGACCGAAGGTTGAAATTTTGGCACTTATCGTTATTTATATGAAAATATTTAAAAACTGATAAAAGCTACAACCATGGTTGTTTTTAGTTGTATTCTACATGAAATTGCACAACATTTTTTTTTATATATAAAAAACTTTATGTAACGGCTAATATAAATCGGTGCATGCAGACATTACGACAATCGGACAAAATAAATTCTGATTTTTTCGACAGTTACTGCGCGGACATAGGAAAGTTTGTTTTTCAAAAATTCACCATAAATCGAAATATTGTGCTAGAGACAATTTTTTGCAAAAGGAAGGTAAATGATTGAACGTTACTAGAATGTAAGGGTTTAGCTTACAATTGCGGTTTTTCGACCATTTCGGTCGAGTCAAAATTGAGCGAAGGTTGAAATTTTGGCACTTATTGTTATTTATATTAAAATATTTAAAAACTGATAAAAGCTACAACCATGGGTTGTTTTTAGTTGTATTCTACATGAAATTGCACACATTTTCATATATAAAACTTTATGTAACGGCTAATATAAAACGGTGCAAACATTACGACTTTCGGATGAAAAAATTTATGATTTTTTCGGAAGAGTTACCACGCAGACGTAAGGAAAATGTTTTTTCAAAAATTCACCATAAATCAAAATATTGTGCTAGAGACTTCCAATTTGTTGCAAAATAAAGGTAAATGATGGAATATTACTAGAATGTAAGCGTTTTAGCTTAGAATTGCGTTTTTCAACCATTTCAGTCGAGTTGACCAAAGGTTTGAATTTTTGGCACTTATCGTTATTTATATGAAAATATTTCAAAACTGATAGAAGCTACTACCATGGGTTGTTTTTTGTTATATTCTACATGAAATTGTGCATATTTCCATATATAAAACTTTATGTAACAGCTAATATAAAACTGTGCAAACATTACAACAATCGTACGAAGAAATTTCTGATTTTTTCGGAAGAGTTACCCCGCGGATGTAAGGAAAAAGTTTTTTCATAAATTCACCATAAATCAAAATATTGTGCTAGAGACTTCTAATTTATTGTAAAATGAAGGTAAATGGTTGAATATTATTAGAATATAAGAGTTTTAGCTTAGAATTGCGTTTTTTGACCATTTCGGTCGAGTCAAAGTTGACTGAAGGTTGAAATTTTGGCACTTATTGTTATTTAAATAAAAATATTTCAAAACTGATAAAAGCTACAACCATGGGTTGTTTTTAGTTTTATTCTACATGAAATTGTGCACATTTTCATATATAAAACTTTATGTAACGGCTAATATAAAATGGTGCAAGAATTATGTCAAAGGGACTAAATAATTTCCGAGATGTGTCGCTGATGCCTTTAGTGCAAGAAGAAAGAAATTTGCGCTTGCTTGCCTGGGTAACGATTGTAAACAAAACAACAGCTTGATCCGTGAACTCCCAGCATCCCTCAAGGTGCGTGATACAAATGTTTTTGCCAAGTAGGCCTATAACTATTTTTCCGTGAATTAAAAAAAAACTTTTTTGCGTTGATGTTTCATACGTCAATTCGGCACCCAACAGACAATTTTCGTCAACGTTTAATATGTCCAATCGGCGTTTAAGGGTTAATGTAAATATTGCATTTGTTGCTGAACTAATTCTTACATTCAAGGCATGTTACAAGTAAGTAACGTAGTAATGTAAACACTGCATTCGTTGCTGTACTAATACTTGTGTTGGTGACATGTACTTGTGTTAGAGACATGTTATGAGTAAGTAACATAGTAATGTAAACATTGCACGTTGCATTCATTGCCTTTTCTGAATAGAGTAATAATGTATTTTTGTGTTTGTTACAGGACCGATTTTCTATGGTAGTGAACACATATGTGAGTCTCAAGTGATAAATAAGGTTTGAACGAACTTTGTTGGTAAAGGCCAACTTTAATTTTCTGATTACGTATGTTGGTAAAGGCCAACTTCTATTTTCTGAGTAGCGTAGACACTTAAATTTTGTGTTTGTTACCTAGTTTGGTATTGAAATGCATATCTGCAAGTCTCAATAATATTTTATACAAATTGAGATATATTTGTATAATGGTATTCTAGGAGTACTTTCACTAGTGTTGGTAGAGATTAACGTTCCTTGTCCGAGTAGCGTGATAAAAGTACTATTACCTTTGTATTTGCTAACGGTCTAATTTTTTTCAATAATGAAATGCGCATCTGCACGTCTCAATAATGTTCGATAGTAGTTGGGATCTGTATGTATGATGGTATACTTGGTGTACCACACTCATGGTTAGTAAAGGTTAATTGCTGTGTCGAGTAGCATACTAAAAGTAAACATGTTAACCACCGGATATATGTATTTACTAATGATATGTATACATATCTGCAATTCTCAATAACATTTGATAGGATTTGAGATTTGCCTGTGTAATGATACCCTGTGTGCTATTGTTGGTGAAGGATTAATTGAATTTCATACACTTTTCCTTGCAGAGAACTGAAATTGGAAGGGCAGTAAGTAGTGGGGAGAGAATTGTGCTTAGTATTTTGACATGTTATTTTGAGGAGAGTAGCTGTTGTCGGCAAGTATATACTATCTTCCTCAGAAATATGTTACATGCAGAAAAAATTTATATATGGTGGAAATTTCAATCATTATGCCACTAGTTCTCCTGGGAACCAGCTAGCCTGGTGACAACTCTCTCCCTACACCAATTTTTTTTCTCCTTCTACTGGCACTCGTTAATTTTTTCTCCACTGGCTCCTGCACCTGACTCCCTTGCTTCCTTCCCATGCCATTGCTAGTCTTGTGTCTGAGTTAACAATATTAACCTTGTAGAAGTAAGTGAAGTGTTGTGCAGTGGAGGAGGTGCTTGCTCATCCCTTGATTCTCCTAGACAAAGGTCACTGTCATCTCCCCTAAACCTCAGATAGAGACATACAGGAAGTCCAAGGGAGGCCAGAGGGGTTACACATGGGTGGGTGTCCCCTCAGCCGTGCCTGTTGCTGGTCACAGGTATTGACAGACAGCCACTGGAAAGGCGTCTTACTGGATGTGTAGTGGAGGTGGTTGTTATCCGGCCCTATCAGATCTTCTAAACCCTTTCTTTCACTAGTGGCTCCCGATCACCTTCAGATGTCCTGGCACCAGCTTTCAGGCGCTTGGCACCGAATCCTGAGTGTCCGACTCATGCTCCGGTCCGCTCAGCTTTTTCTAGCTATACTAGGCCATGACCACTGAATGCTTAGTTCTTTTCCGTAAAATTTTTAGAGCATTTTGTTTCACTGAAGCAGAAGTGTTTACTCCTGCTTGGGTTCTAGAACCTTTTTTTATCAAATAACCAGGCTTTTGTGCCTCTGATGGACTTTCCAAGTTTCTTTTAAACTTTTCAGAAATTAGTTTTACCCAAGTACAGAGCTGCATATGGCTTCAGTCTGTATGAGGTGTTTTCAAGTCACTGCTGAGCATTACTGCATAGGAAGTCAATCCCGCCCTGATGGCCATGTGTCTATGGCTGTCAAGTATTACAGTGTTGGCAACTAGTCCATTTAGTCATAATGCAAGTCTGCACAATGTTGCACAAATTTCTTGGGGGGGCTTGAATTGAGTTCATGTTTATTAGGACATTTCTTTTTCATGTCCACTTACAGACTCTTCCTTGAACAATCTCATTTCAGAGACACCTTCAAGGGTGGTATACTCTTAACATGGAGAGGCTTTGGGTTGTCCAGGTGTAATTAGAAAGGAGGGGCCTATTTCATAGGTGCTACAAAACACATTTGAGAAATGGAAAAGGGGGATCGAGCTAATTCTTGACTCAATTACAAGGTTTGCTCATTTACCCCTAGAATTTTTTTCCGAGAATGAGAACCCTTCCATGACCTATATCTGTTCTCTCTCTCACAAAAATTTAATGGTAGAGCTAGAGATAATGCCTAGGAGCACCCATTAGTACTAGTTTTTCCTCACTTGGCTTCCTGCTCACTTGGTGCCAGTTACAGTCTAGAACCAGCTCTAACCAAAACTCTTAGGAATGTCCTCCAGCTCTCAACTTTTAATAGTTAGATGGCAGCCAGCAGAGCTCACCTACAGTTTGGTGCTAGCTCAGTCTTTGAGTGCCCAGAAACGCCCACTAACTTTGAGAAAAAATTGAGAGCTGCTTGTACAGTTAGAAGGTTCCAGAATTACTTGGAAGGAAACAGAAGTTTGTGGCCATCCCTTTCTATAGTGTATTAGCAAGAGCTCCTGTCATTTTCTGACTAAAACTTCTAGACTCCTACTACAGCATGGTGCCAGCTTGTTCTCTTGAGCACCCAACAATGCTCACCAGCTCTGAGAATGAATAGAGATCTTTCTGTTGGGCAAAACTTCATGATGTTTATGCCATAACCGCCTCTATTTAATTTCCTTAAAAATTTTCATTAGAGGAGGGTGTCAATACAGCTGAATGAAGGTTTAACCGGGGTTTTGCCATGCATTATTTGAGAGGAGTCAAAAATTTGCATGAGAATTGTAAAGCCTATAGTCCTAACATTGTGTTGGGGATGATTTTCTGTAAAACCAAATATGAGAGTAATCTTCGTGTCTGCATTGTTAGTTTGTTAGGAAATATTGGTGTTGAGTTTGGAGAGCTTGAAGGTACACATTGATGTATAGGAGCATTTCTTCATATCTGGTATTTAGTTTTGGACAGCTGGTTGTGGACTATCAATTTTAGCTAAGGAGTCATTAGTACTATTTGGGATAGGATCCTCAAGCAAGTCTTTCTATGAGTGTCTTACACCAAGCTGTGGATCCACTGTTGGTGTTTATTACTTACCAGGAGAGGTCACACAATGTGGAAGAATACAGTATTAGGAGGTTTTTCCTTGAAAAAGAAAAATGAAAAAAAAAAAAGCTTGTTGCATGCTTGGCTGAGCAGATGTTTAGCTGGTTGCAATAACCCTCTAGCTTCATTCAGTGTGGTAGTCAGCTAAGTATAACAGTATGTCATAGTCATCACAAATGATGAAAATTTTTGTAATTAAATATTCCCACATCTTAATGGTTGATCATGAAGAATTCTGACAAGAATATAAAAATTTCATTGCCTCCTGGTGGGAAACATTTGATTATAGACAGTCCATCTGGGTCAGCCATGTGTTATTCTTTTGTATATTTTGAATGCTGACTGCACCTAACAGTGGTAAGATGTGAGGTAACTTTAACATTAGGCAAAAATATCTTTATTAAAATTTTCCTTTTTGCAGATTGTTGCATATTGAAAATAATTGAATTAATTTTTCAGCTTGGAACACTAGGAGCTGGTAACCATTATGCAGAAATTCAAGTTGTAGATGAAATTTTTGACAAATGGGCTGCTAGCAAGATGGGAATAGAACAGAAAGGTCAAATTTGTGTGATGATTCACTCAGGTTCCCGAGGTTTTGGTCATCAAGTTGCCACAGGTATGTATTTCATATTTTTCCTAGTACATTTCTTTTTACTAGCTTGTAAAGTGGGAAACTCTGAGAAGTATCAGAAATCTTTTTGTTCAAACAGTACAATTTAGAGAAGACGAAGTGTATCCTTCAAGGATTCTCATGATGGTATGGCTGGGCATGATTCCATGTACTAAAGATTTTCTGGAGATTCTATCTTTAGTGAAATGCTTACTGCAATGCAAGTGGTGCATGATTGTAGTGGTCATATTTATATGATAAAAATGCATTCAATGTACATAATTGAGTACTACAAGTCAAAACGAGTGTTATCAAAATTATTAGTTTAAACACAACTGTACTACTATTTGGCTTTTGCAAATGGATATTGTATTTACAACATTCTAACCAGGGCCCACATTCACACACACATGTTATATCTTGTGTTTGGTGCTATCCTCTTAAAATTAGGAAAAACATCTTGAAAGGTTGCATGATATGTGAGTATAAAAGGGAGCCAATGGATAATGTTAAGGAAAGGGACAGATCATGAATGTGGTAGAATATTTATGATTCCATGGAGACTGGATGAGGAGGCTGTGATTGATAGGGCTGTTGGGAAAAAATGAACAGATTTGAACAAAGTGGGAATAAATTTCTGAATCACTGGCAGTAAGAATATTTCACCAGTAAACAGAGAAAAACTTGATATTCATGTGTGCAACCTGTTCTCTCAGCAGTAGAGACAAGGGCACAGAGGGCTTAAAAGCTGAGATTTATGGCTGGAGTGAATTGAAGGGATTGCATGACAAGTAGTAGTAGAAGTGTGGTGTAATGAAGCTGAAATGTTTATTGAAATGAATTGGTCACTGGATAAGGAGAGAAGGGCAATTGGAAGAAGTGTAATTGAGGACTCGAACCTTATGAGAACTTAGGGAAGAGTGAAGAAATTTAATGAAAAGAAATAATTTGAATATGCCTTAATGCACTGAGATTAAGCAAGAAAGTGAGTTCATGGCTATGCTCAAGATGAGATTGAATTTTTTGGAAGATTGTCAAGAACCAGTGTGTCATTAGTGCAGCATTTTGTAAATGTTTACCTGTAACTAGGTGTTGTTTGTGGTAGTGGTTAGGTTGAAAGTCCCAGCCCTGTGAGAGTTAGAAATGTTATCTCGGTGGTCTTTCAAAGTATTCATTAAGAATAATAGACAGAAAACTTGATGTAACAAACTACTAGTCACAATACCAGTCTTCATATTGTTACTGTTAATTGTTCCTATTTTTGCTTTTTTATTTGGGTATTTTATTCTTGAAGACCGATGTTCACCAAGCTATTGACATTTTTTTGTCCTTTTATGTATAAAAATTTCCTTATTTTAAATAACCTCTACAATATTGAAAGGCAGCACTCCATGACTCAATATTTTATAGACACACTTGCCATTTTGTGTGACTAATTTGTAACTTGTTCAGGGTTTATGTGGAACCCTATGTCATTTAGGACTTTAGGTTGAAGTTGTGTGATATTCCCTCCTCATCCCCGTGGCCTGCACTTTATGGGAGCTAATGCCGCGGCAACGACAACAACATCAGTGTTTCCAGCAATGCAGAACGTTGGAGGTAGTTTTGCAGCACATGCAGGGCTGCCAGCAGCAGCCGCTTAGTCTCTCCCTACAAGAGTGGTGACGTCACAACCTGCGTCACACACTGACATGGCAGACGCAGTAACGTCACAGCCTACTGCTTCTCTATCTACTTCGTTGCCTCCCGAGCCAAATACGCTTTCTGACTCTTTGGTACACACAGTCATGAAGAAATTCCAAGCTCTAGAGGAGAAGATAGTTAAGAAAGACAAAAAGAAAAGATGTGAATCGTCGTCTTCTTTGTCTTCTTCCTGTAGTTCGGCATCATCGCAAAGTTCGATGACGTCACTGCGTGTACCAGTCAAGCGTTGGAGGATACGGGACTTCATACGATCCTTGGGCCAAGAGGAGAAGAGTGAATTCTTCTTCATCTTCGAGCCAGGACTGTCACATCCCTGTCAGCAACAAAGTAAAGAAGACAGTGGCTGGTAAATTTAACGCTAACGGACGAAGTCGTTTACAGGCATCCGAACAAGCGAAAGCATCAACTGTCGCTGGGATAGCGGCCGCCGTGGAAATGCCAGCAGAGACATCAAAGAGTATAAGAGATACTACCCTGCTGTTGATAAAATCAATGATGAGTGGGAAGAGTTCAACAAGGAATAAAGAACAGATACCAGTTTTGCCTGTAAGACCTTTTAAGATAAGGAGAAAGGATGAGAGAGCTCCCATTAAAAGGTTGAATAATAAAGAGTTGGTAACCTCTTCTGATACGCTGGTGGAAGGCGCTGTTCTACTTGATGAGAGATCAAGGCTGAATTCCCCGACGGTCGTTGGAGACGACATTAATAGAGATAGAGAGGAAATTAGCTTGGTTTCGAGAGAGCCTTCATCTTGGAGATATAGGCGGGGTTCTCGCTCTAGATCTGCCAGCAGAGAAGGAGTTAGGCTGTCTCGTTCCACTGACTATTCGAGGTCGAGCCGTCAGCGGCCATCAGATATCAAAGATGTCGCCGTCGTAGGGTCAGACGGCCATGACGCAACCAGACGATTGTCAGCGGATAGGAGTGAGCTAGCTTCTTCTGTGGCTGAAAAGAGTACAGTAAAACCGGATGAAGGAGAAAACCAGGAGTTGCTGGCTTCATATGCGGAGGTGATTGATTTGATTCATCAATTTAATAACCTTTCAGGGAGCACGGAGACACCTGCCAGTATGCTTCCTCCGGGGATCGACCTGGTGTTTAGATTGAAAAAGGATACGAAGGTGTCGTATGAATTACCTTGCTCAAGTCATGCGGAGTCCGTACTGGAAGGGATAATTCCTTAAGATCGAATAGATCGTTGAAGTTTGTTTCCCCCCCAATGATGAAACATAGGGAATATTATACAACACCAATGGTTCCTTTGCTATCTAGACAAATTAACCCAGATGTGGTAAGGTTAAGACCTGGATTAACCTTGGATCAAGTTAAGGTGGAATGCCCGTCGATGACTTGTCAGAAGGCTGCTACTTTGGAAGCAACAGGTTCTTCTGTCTTTCAGACTGCTTCTTGGTTAGACCTTTGGTCAACAGCAGTGGCAAAAATTGCATCCTCAGAAGTAACGAGAAAAGTAGTGGATGAGTCAATGTTTATCAGATTTCTACAATCAGGTTCTAAAGTAATTGCTTACTTGACAAATTTAAGTGCCAATGTTTGGGCAAAATATCCTGTTGATGAGGAGAGATGCAGCTTTGGCTAGATTAAGCCGCACTGTTGATTTGGATTCCCTACTAGCAATGCGGAATGGGAATATCCTATAGTCTCAATTGCTGTTGCCAGAGGGCATACTGGAAGAAGCTATAGATAGAAGAAGATGGACACTAATGACAGATTAGTACAGCAGGCAGTTAGGAAAACATCTGGAAGTCAAGCTAATCCTATTGAGGTAAGGCATCAGCAAATACCTCGTAAGAAATCAGTGAGACATAACATCTCTAATAGAGCAACAAGACCTTCTTTCCCAAAGAAGTTAGATCATCGGCCCTTTCACAATAGACCCAACAGAGGAAGGGGTATTAGGGGAAGGAGGAGAGGTTCAAGACGATAAGATGGGCGCCTCTCATCACTCAGTCACACCAGTGGGGGTTGCCTGGCAAATCACTAGAAGGTGTGGCAGGAATTTGGAGCAGAGCAGTGGATGGTGGATGTTCTCAGAGTCAGTTATTTGATTCCTTTCGAAGTAACCCCTTCCTTGACAGAACAACCATTACCGCACCTTGCTTACGCTCAGGAACCTCAGAAGGCTTTTTTATTCTGCAAGAGGAAGTGAAGAAGATGATGGAAAAAGGGTCTGTGGAACAAGTATCGATTCTGTCAAAGGGGTTTTACAGCCGCATTTTCCTCGTCCCCAAAGCCAACGGGGATTGGAGGACAGTAATAGATCTGTAAACATTGAATCTGTTTATAAGAGAAAACCAGATTCAGGATGGAGACCCCGAAGATGGTTCTACAAGCAGTCAGGGTCAAGGACTTTATGCTGACAATAGACTTGAAGGACGCATACTTTCAGATCCCAGTCCATCAGTCCTTCAGGAAATTTCTCCGCTTCAGTCTTGCAGAGAAAGTTTTCCAATTCAGAGACCTGTGCTTCTGGTTGACAACATCTCCATAAGTTTTTAGAAGAGTATTCACTCTCGTGTTGACATGGGTGCATGCTCAGGGGATCAGGCTAATAAGATACCTAGATGACTGGCTGGTGATAGCAATGTCCAGAGAAAAATTACTTCGGGACAGGGTGACCCTTCTGCAGTTTTGTCACAGCCTAGGCATTGTGATAAATCAGGAGAAGTCGAAGTTGGATCCAAGTCAACGGCTGGTGTATCTGGGTATGATTATAGACACAGTAAAAGCCAAAGTGTTCCCAGCAGACCAGAGGGTAGAGAAATTCAAACAAGTGGTGAATGCCTTTCGGGAAAAACAAACAGCCAGCAAGACAGTGGCAAGTAGTATTGGGAATTCTAACTTCCTTGGAAAAGCTAGTACCACAAGGGAGGCTACACCTTCGATCCCTGCAATGGAGATAAAGGAGTTTTGGTCACCAACGGTAGATCACCCAAATTCCCTTGTCAACAGAGGTGAAGAAAGGCCTACTGTGGTGGGTGCAGGACAACAGTCTGACAGTGGGAGTTTCCCCTTCAGCAACCCTCTCTGGACCTCTTGCTGTTCTCAGATGCGTCACTCGAAGGTTGGGGAGCCCACACGGAGGAGCTGATGATTTCAGGGAAATGGAGTTGCAAGGACAGAGAACTCCATATAAACGAGTTGGTGTTAAAAGCAGCGTTCCTGGCACTTCAGGAATTCCAGGAGAGGGTGAAGGGGCAATCAGTGGTATTGATGTCAGACAACACCACAGTAGTAGCTTACGTAAGCAAGCAAGGAGGCCTCGTATCTTGGCAGTTGCACATGATGACGGTTCAACTTCATCAGTGGGCTGTAGAGAACTTAGTAGACATCAGAGCCAGATATATTCCGGGAAAAAGAATCATAGTGGCCGACAAGTTGAGCTGGAGGGATCAGATCCTGGGAACGGAGTGCTTTTGCATCAACAGGTAGTGGACAGAATGCTTATATTGTGGGAAAGGCCGATCATAGACCTATTCTCAACCAGGTAAAACAAAAAGTTGGAAGTGTATTGTTCAGTAGTCCCAAACGTAGAGGCATTAGCAGAAGATGCGCTACAACACCCATAGGACAATCTGGACATTTATGCATTTCCTCTATTTTGTCTAATCTGTCAGGTTTTGAACAAGGTAATGCGGTCTCAGAACCTTAAAATGACTCTGGTAGTGCCTTTATGGCCGAAGGCAGAATGGTTCCGGATCTGTTGATACTCCTAATAGAAGTACCAAGAGAGTTACCTCCGTGAAACAACCTACTATGTCAGCCGCACATAGAGAGGTACCACCAGTTGGTGAAGTCCTATCACTTTACGGTTGGAGACTGTGAAGTATCTCCTGTGAGCGAGAGGCTTTTCTCAGAAAGCAGCAACACAGATGGCAGGAAATATCAGAAGGTCATCTGCAGCGGTCTACAAGGATACTGTGATTGGTGCTGTAGAGGGAACTTGTCTCCACTCAGAACCACTATTCAACAGTTAGCAGATTTTCTGATATATCTCAAGACAGAAAGGCATATGTCTGTATCTGCTGTAAAGGGGTACAGGGCTGCTCTAGCCTCGGTCCTACGCATG
Source organism: Macrobrachium nipponense (assembly GCF_015104395.2). Taxonomy (NCBI): domain Eukaryota; kingdom Metazoa; phylum Arthropoda; class Malacostraca; order Decapoda; family Palaemonidae; genus Macrobrachium; species Macrobrachium nipponense. The sequence goes on along the minus strand of NC_061109.1, from coordinate 111,959,036 downwards.
GAAGGTGTGGACATTTCGTCTTCATGGGAGTTGGCTATGTTAATGAAGATTTTTGAGCTGTCCTGTTCTCTGAAGGAACTAAAAGCCCCAGACTGGGATTTGACCATGGTCCTGAGTAGTCTCACAAAACCCCCTATGAGCCATTAAGACAGTCCACAGATAGGAGCCTGACCCTGAAGACAGTCTTCTTATTGGCCCTAGCCTCAACCAAAAGGGTGGGGGAACTGCATGGTCTGTCATATGTGGTAAAGCATTCGAGAGGTTGGAAGTCAATGGTATTCGAGTTTGTCCCAGAATTCGTAGCCAAAACTCGAAACCTATCAGTAGTGGATGGCAGATTCGACTCCTTTTCCATACCTTCTCTGGCAGAATTTGTAGACAATGACAAGGAAGAAATGCTTCTGTGTCCCGTCAGAGTACTAAGAATGTACTTAAGAAGGATGAGGCATCTCAGGCCGGGGTGCCGTAGGCTGTTTGTAAGTTCAGGACGGAACAAAAAGGAAGTGTCCAGGAACCCAATATCGTTTTGGCTGAGAGAAACGATCAGGAATGCATACATGACAGAAGACAGAGGGTCAAATAGCCGAGAGAGGGCTAGAGCTCATGACATCAGGGGCTTGAGCGCTTCTTTGGCATTCAAGATGAATATGTGTGTGGAGAGAATTTTGAAAGTAGGTATTTGGCAACGCCAAAGAACTTTCACTTCTTTTCGTTTAAAAGATGTTGCCCATAGATCCTTGGACATTTTTTCCTTGGGTTCACTGGTGGCAGCCCAGCAATTGGTGTAGCTCATCCAGTACCCCTGTTGGGTCAGGTTGTGTCTAGTCTAAGATGAAGGTATGAAAGTATAATGAATGAGATGACTGGTCTTTCTTCTTTACTACTTTCTTTCTACTCCTTTACCTACGGGCAGTATGAAGGAGAGTACCATCATGAGCTGGAATGGACTAGATGCAGGTGAGGTGGTCAGCCATACTGTAAAGATAATCTAGAGTTTAGTATACTTTTCAGTAGCAACACACTCCTCTTGGTAGTAGGGAGAGAGAGGGGTAATGATAGATCCAGATACAAGGGACACAAGTGGTTTATGAGAATGGAGAGTTTTCCATCTTCCGTAATGTAATAAACCTTGGCATCGTAGGAACACCTAGAGAGGGAAACCAATAGATTCTCATATATCTTAGAATACTCCTACTATTCAAAAATGGATAAAGGTGGCAAACTCCCAGTCAGTTATAGAGACTTACCTCCCACCAATAACTAAGTCTATCCTAATGTTAAGACCGAAGGTTTGTTTCGTATATGAACAAATGACAAATTTTTAACCAATTTGTATTTCTCATAACTAACAAACCTGAGGTCTTAACAGTTTAAGGCCCACCTCTAACCACCCCTTTAGCAATCTAAACTGGGTTGGAAGAGAATTGTCAGGTCATGGGATGCCAAGGGCATTCTGGGTACTACGTACCCCGTGACCTGGTATAGATACTAATAGTCCCTTGATCTCACAAGTTTATTTTAAATTATACCAGTTTCCAGCTTGGCGCTATTATTAAGACCTCAGGTTTGTTAGTTATGAAAAATACAAATTGGTTAAAAATTTGTCATTTTAAGCCTTTGAAAGAAGATTTTATAGAAAGGCTTTGGCTTTTTTGTTTTTAAATAATGTGCTTGACTATTTGATTGTTTTTAAATAATGTGCTTGACTATATGATGTTTTAAGTGAAGTTAGTTATGATAATGGCCTCTTATTTTCCACACAGATGCTCTTGTTGCTATGGAGAAAGCAATGAAAAGGGATGGAATTGACACCAATGATCGCCAGTTGGCATGTGCCAGAATAAAGTCACAAGAGGGTCAAGATTATTTAAAATCAATGGCTGCAGCTGCAAATTTTGCCTGGGTTAATCGTTCATCTATGACCTTCTTGAGTCGCCAAGTAAGTGTGGGAGGTACATTTTGTTTACTTTAAAACATTTGACTGCTTACAAGTATCTGTAGTACAGTAATACGTACTTTCAAGTTGTGTAAATTCACAATAGTGCAAACTTTTCATTGGAACCAAACTAATTATCATACGTGAGTATTTCACAGACACGGAAACGCAACATTTTCGAATCTTGGAGAAACCCTGGAAGGTGTTTGTTCAAATTTTTTAAAGAATTTATCAGTTTTCAAGCTTTTATGTGCAAATCAAATAACATTAAATAATAGAAATAATAATTTCTCCCTTTCGTAGTTAGCGGTGGTGTAGATAGCATAGATAATTTTTAATTGATCTATTTTTACCTTCACCTTCTAGAACTGTGAATGCCTGGTCTAAAACAGACATAACTAAGAGTTGTATTAGTCCAAATAAAAAGTACTGTATGTTCATGAAAAGGAATTTCAGAAACAAAGAGAAAGAGAGAATAAAGAATTTCTTAAAAGTGGGTGAGAAGACTTCTAAAAATAGATCGGTTGGAGAACTATGTTGTATGTAATCTTCACACACTCCTATATTTTTACCAATCATTTATTTCTTTTTTTATGGGTAAGGTATTAAGCTAACTTTTAAATGAAATTACTGTAACTTTGATTTCATTTAAAAGTTAGCTTAATATTTAGGGAGCATGATTAGGGTTATATTTAGTGTTCAAACTAGAAATGAGCATTTATTAGCATTTTTAGACTGTGCAAACTGCGCAAAAATTCCCCTACCACTAGGGGGTCTGGAACCTAACCTCGCGTAAGTTCGGGTTATTACCGTATACAGTATTGATAATTTTATATAATAACTTACCAAGTAATAACATAGCTAAGAGTTGCTATTATTGACAGATAAAATTCGAAATTCGTGGTAGCAATTCTTTTATTTTGGTTGTAGGTAACCAGTCCTGCCTACATTTGGGAAGAAGAGGAACAACTTGTTTCTGCCGGCTTGCAATGAGGTTGATAGTCAGCAGCTGGTTTGAAATTTGGATTCTTTGCTTTTTTCTTGGAGAAATTGGTGAAGTACTCTTTTTGTTAGCCATTCAGCATTTATTTAGTTAAGGATTGCGATAATCCTTGGAATTTATTCAGATTGAATTGACTTTACTCATTTTGACTTTGCTTTTAACTGACGATGTCTGGCACTAGTGCATGTAGCACTCCTTTGCTGCAAGACAAGGTTAACATCTGCAAAATACAACTCAAATACAATTTGTATTAATTGTATAGGACAAAATTGCGCATTAGACAAGTCTTTTGTTGAATGTAAGGGGTTGGATAGCAAGCAGTGGAAAACGTTAAATTCTTATCTCAGTTAGCAATGGATATGCAGAGGAAGGATAGTATTAAGCAAGACAGAATGAGGAATCAGATAGGTCTTCGATTAAAGCACTGATTCTTTCGGTTCTGTTCATACCCGTGATATAGACTGAGAAGCGTCCCAAGGAAAAACCCGTGGCTAACTGATCCCACGACTGAGCGATAACCCACTGTATGCTAAGTTAAGTGCAGTGGACCCCCCCGTATTCGCATTCTCCGGATTTGCGGATTTCTATCTGGGCCATGTCTACCCATTATTTGTGGGGGATTCGCCTATTTGCAGGATTTTTCTGGTGAAAATAATCACTAATTAGTGTATTTTGATGTTATTTTCATGACTTAAGTACATTTTTGTGGAACAAAAATGATTTACTAATTTTCAAATACTAATATTGATTAATACTGTATTAGTAAGTTCAATAAGATTAAATGATATCACATAATAATAAAAATAGCAATTCTCTCTCTCCTCTCTCTCTCTCTCTCTCTTCTACAGAGATGTATGTTTTTTTTTTTTGTATGATAAATAAATGATTTACTATTTTCAAATATTAATATTAATGTATACAGCAATAATATCAATTCATTAAAGAAAATACTAATGTGAATTAGTAAGGTTTTAGTTTGTAAATTTGAAAATTTATGTAAGAATGAAGGAAATCCCAGTCTTCTCTCTCTAACTCCAGGTACTAAATCTTTCAATTATCAAAGTAATGGGACTGAAGGGGGAGGAGCTGTTGTGTTGTTGCCACCACGTGCTCATGCAATTTCTCTCTCTCTCTCTCTCTCTCTCTCTCTCTCTCTCTCTCTCTCTCTCTCTCTCTCTCTCTCTCTCTCCCCTCATTTACTGAGACTCACGAATTTTTATAGTACATGTACTATGTTTTTAATACTGTCAAATAATAATAATAATAATATTGGAAGGAGACCCTCTTTCAAACAAGTCTTATTGAAAAATATTGCTGCATCAGCTGCATTCAACTTGTAAATAGTCTTCTCTATTTTTCTAATAATAGCTTTCTCTCTGTTACTACAACTGGCGAGTATTGCGCCGATATTACTCATCAGGAGGAGTCAATTTAGGGGATATTGCTTAAAATTTATTTATTTCACAGTAAAAGAACAAATAGATTAAAACATAAGTACATCTAGTGGCCAACGTTTCTCTCGGTATCATCCGAGCATGATCACGGCAGTGGATCGAGCAGACTGTAGATGCTGTCGGAATCTACTCAATATATAATAGCATGTCAGCAGGGGATCAACCACTCGCTGGGTTTTCATTGGCTGGTGGTGCAGTGTGTTCCTGCTATTGGCTGGAGGAAGTTTTCTTCAAGACACTTCTCGTCGTTGAAGGTCGCGCTGTTGCAGCCTAGCAGACCGTCGAGGCTGGGGCATGACTTCCCTGGGTGGTGCGTCAATACGGCTCGCATTGTCATTAGCTGCTGGGCTGCTTGTCTCATCTGGTATTCCTTGATTGGGGGTGTCGCTCGGTCTGGTATTAATTATACTATTATTTATATTCATGGGTCTTCTTAAGTTGGTGGGGAGGAAAAGCACTTCCTGTGTCATATTTAACGAGGGCTTCTCTTGTTGTATGAGGAGTGCCTTGAGCAGTCGTAGGCCTCGCTGATCAGGAGCCCTCCCTATTATCGTAGTATTCTTGATAATACCGTCGCGGGAGATAGCGAAATTCACTCGTCCAATGAGGAACTACCCTCTGTATGCATCCCTCATGTGTACGGATAGATAGAATGAACTGATTTGTTTCCATATGAAACTTTGTCTTCTGCTCAAAGACATTTTGGGCACTTGCATCTAATACTGGTCTCCATCCACCTGTTGACTTCGGAACCACGAACAGTCGATTGTAAAACTCCTTGGAGCTCTCCTCTGTGACCACCTCTATTGCTGTCTTCTCGAGGAAGAAATGTACATCCTCTGCAAGAGCTGATAACCTCTTAAGGCCTACTGAGTAGGCTGTCAAGACAATGGGCTTCCTGAATAAGGGAGGTTTTTTAGAAATGGGGTTGAATACCTGAATCTCAGTACTTCTATTACAAATGGTTCTGGCCCTCTCTTGCTCCATTCTTCCCAAAATTACTGGAGCCTGGCACCTACTGGGGCACGGAGGGAGCTGATTTCACTTCTTGGAGGGAGGTCTATTCGTTGTCTTCTTGATTGCTTGAGAGCTGAAACGGACATTGGCTCTCGTTCTGGGATTTGCTCTTTGCTCACCACCACGAAAGGGAAAGGGCTGCAACGGAGATGACGTCTTAGTACTGGAGGAAGGGGCAGCTTCCTCTGGGCGTCTCGTGGATTGTGCCAATCTGTAGACCTGTTGAGATGTCGCTGACAACCGAAGGAGGGATTAGGAAGTCTTTTACTAAGGGAAAGAATTGGAATACAGACTTCTAAGTCGTAGTTACTCCCTAGTGGTTTAGGGACACCAAAGTTCCCTCCTTTTTAAAATCCCATAGTATAAATGGAAGCTAATTCTTTTGATGCATCCCTTACCTCTTTGTACGAACAGAAGAGAACATCTAGAAGGTCTGAACCTATGTTGGGTGGAAAATCGGGATATTCCAGAATTTTCGTAGCCAGTGTGTCTACTGACCAGTCTAAAAAGCTAACAACTTCCAATATATCTTGAAGGTGTTCTTCAAAAAGTGGTCCACATAGTCTGCTGAAGAGAATGTCACCTTAGCAGCAGAGAATTCCGACCTTCGGTGCGAATCGATGATACCAGGGAGGTGCCCTTGACAGGAGGCAGAAATTCTCAAGGAAGTGAGCTTCTCCGGTCACATAGTACACTTACCTCCTACTAAGCAGGTGAAAAGGTCGATAGCTAAAGCTATCAACTTCCCTAAGAGCCTTCTTTGCTAACGTTGATAAAATCACTTTAGGTAATCTGACTGATTCAGATTGAACACTCAACTGAAGTGTCGAAGCTGGAGAAACAGGAGCCCCTGGAAAGATAAAGTCAGGGTAGCTACGAAGCAAAAACTTCTGATGGCAACACTGGAGACAGGGATACATCGTTAGAGGGTTTTGGAACAGATGGGTTCTTCAAAAAACCCAAAATATCATCCAACTTATGGATAGGGTTACAAATCTGCGCTGCTACCGATGGTACTTGCTGAGCTGCTGAATTCACTATATTTTCTTCTTGATCTGGCACTGAACTAGCAGAAGCAGCAAAATACTAGTCATGATCCTAATGATAATTGTGTACTGGCTGGCACTTGGGAACATAGAAACTTTTATGCCAAGTTGAGAAAGCAAGCTGTATCATTATTATTATTACAATTTACTATTGCAGTGGAACCTTGACATACGAAAATCCCTACTTACGAAAAATCCTAGTTACAAAAGCAAAGACGAAGATTTTTTTGCTTCTGTATACGAAAATAATTCAGGTTGCGAAAGGGTAAAGTCTGAGATTCGCCCAGATCGCCGAGAACAATTTTAAAACTCGCGCGCTGCCAACTGAGTAGACTCGCCACCATCCTCCCGCTCTCCCATTGGTTCCTGATGCTAGTCACTGCCATAAGATCCTGCTCTCCTTTTGGTCAGCATCTGGCCCATCATCCCTCTACGTAAAGGTGTCCTTTGACCACTTCGTCGCATCAGCGTTATCGTACGCATGCGGAATTAGTTCGTTCACATAGATTTTGTTTGTTAACGTAAATTCGTGTTAGTGATTTCACTTTCTTCATAGTAAGTTACTTTATCGTGTTGTGTGTGAACTTACTTAACTTAATTAGCCATGGGTCCCAAGAATGTTGCTGAAGTTCACGGAAAGAAGAGGATGCTTTCCATGGAGACAAAGATGGAGATAATTAAAAAGTATGATGTTGGCATGCGGTTGAGTGTGATCGCTAAGGAAGACGGCTGAAATCTGTCGACGATAGGCACCATCCTTAAGCAGAAGGAGGCCATCAAAGCAGCTACACCTTCCAAGGGCGTGACTATTTTGTCCAACAGGAGGAGCTACGTGCATTATGAGATGGGGAGGCTGCTTCTTGTATGGATTAAAGATAAAGAAATCGCTTGTGGTACGATAATCGAGACAGCAATCTGCCACAAGGCCAGCACTATTTTTGGTGATCTGATTGCCCAGGCCGAAGACGACGGAGGAGAAGGGCCATCGACGGCAACCCCAGACTTCAAGGCTTCTCGGGGGTGGTTTGATAAATTCCGCATCCATTCGGTGATGCGGCATGGGGAGGCTGCCAGCTCAGACACAAAAGCGGCCGAAGCCTTTATTAAGACGTTCAACGAGATGACGATCAACGAAGGCTACAGTTCTCAGCAAGTCTTCAACTGTGACGAGACTGGCCTTTTTTGGAAAAAAATGCCTCGTCGGACGTACATCACAGAGGAAGAGATGAAGCTGCTACCTGGGCATAAGCCTGTGAAAGACAGGCTTATGCTAGCACTTTGTTCCAACACCAGTGAGGATTGTAAGGTGAAGCCCCTACTTGTCTATCATTCGGAGACTCCTCGAGCCTTCAAGGCCCACAAAGTGCTAAAGGAGAAGCTTCTGGTGATATGGAGGGCTAATGCAAAAGCCTGGGTAACGAGACTTTTGTTCACCGAGTGGGTAAATCTGTGATTCGGCCCGACAGTGAAGAAATTCTTGGAAGAGAAGCGCCTCCCTCTGAAATGTTGCTGTTGTTAGACAATGCCCCTGCTCACCCTTCTGGCCTCGAGGAAGATATCCTAGCGGAGTATTCTTTCATCAAGGTTCTTTATCTTCCGCCTAATACCACCCTTCTCCTCCAGCCCACGGACCAGCAAGTAAAATCGAACTTCATGAAGCTCTATACAAAACATATTTTCAAGAGATGTTTCGACATCACCAATACCATAAACCTCACCTTGCGTGAATTTTGGAAGGAGCATTTTGATATCGTGATATTTTTACGTATGAGGCGGCTTTAAGGGCCCAAATACGTAAAGGAAAATATTTGAGGGAAAATGATATTGTTATGATACAATAAAGTTTTATACATACTTACCTGGCAGATATATACATAGCTATTGACTCCGTCGCGCCGACAGAATTTCGAAATTTCGCGCACACGCTACAGGTAGGTCAGGTGATCCACCGCGCCGCCGCTGGGTGGCGGGAATAGGAACCCATTCCCGTTTTCCATCAGATTTTTTCTACACCATCTGTCTCCTGAGGGGAGGCTGGGTGGGTAATTTAATTGTATATATCTGCCAGGTAAGTATGTATAAAACTTTATTGTATCATAACAAATATCATTTTTATACATTCAACTTAACCTGTCAGATATATACATAGCTGATTCACACCATTGGAGGAGGGTAAAGACAGCTAATAACTGATTTAACAGGAAAAACACAACAAAATCGTTTGTAGGTATTAATAACATAGAACCTTGGTTCCTACCTGTTTAGACGATGAAGACTTCATGGTTAATGCCCAGGAGTCTGCTTAGTCTCAAGAGCCTCATCGAGATATTGATCTATTGTTGCTAAGAGTTCTTGTAGGTCTGCCAAAGGGGTCTTATCCACTTACTTGGCCGATCCTATAAGGGCTATGTCAAGGGTTTCAATCCACTTATATGACAAGAACCTTTTTTCTTTTTTCTAAGGAGCACAATCCCGATCCTGATCACCTAACCTAACCAAATGTTGTATCTAAGATTGCAAGAAGTCATCCCCGGACTCCTTGCAAACAACCAAAAAACTCAATCACAATATTATTTACACCTAATTCTTTATGAAAAATAAATAAAAATAAAAACTAAACAATATAATTTCAATTTGTACTACCTCGCTTGTAAGACCTATGCAATATTCTCATACTGTCAAAAGCACCAAAAGCCGCCTGTGCTAGCCCAAGCACTCTTTTTGTCAGCAGAAAATCCTGATACTGAGAGGTCATGTACGAATTTAGACAATGTCTTTTAATCCTACTCCGTTTTAAAAGGCACATTTCTAGTTCCTCACTAGCAAGGGCTATGGCCGCCTGTGCGACAACAAGCACTTTTACCAATAGTAACACAAAAACTGCCTCAAATAGTGGAGATCTCCGTAATCAAAGACACGTTTTTAATCCAAGCCTATCCTGTAAGATAAACTCAAAGTTCCTTACCTAAACAAGGCCATGGCCGCCATTGGTACAACCAACTAGCCATTAGGTAAGAAAGTTAGAGCCATCCCACCAGTATGGTATGGAAGTATTAGACTTTTCATAAAAGTTTAAGGATCGGTATGTGTCCTCAGTCCAGCACTGTATCCGCAGACACAAAAGGACCTAGAGAGAAGCATTGTCGTAGGTAATTTTAAAACATCTCTAAGATAGTGGGATGCAAATACCGAGTTGCATCTCCAATAGGTCGCATTAATAATGTCCTTCATGGACATATTCTTTTGGAATGATTAATGATGTTGCCACTGCTCTTACCTCATGAGCTTTAACTCGTAATAATTTAAAGGAATCTTCTGCACAATCACTATGAGCTTCCATAATCACACTTCTAATAAAATACGCTAGCGCATTCTTGGACATTGGTCTTTTCGTGTCCCGAACTGCGCACCATAGACTTTGTTTACATGCCTTCAACTCTTCTTTCTTTTTTAAGATAGAACCTAAGAGCTCTAACGGGCATAAAGTTCTTTCAATTTCGTTCTCCCATTAAGTTTGAAAGACTTTCACTCAAAAAACAAAACTCCTGGCCATGGTTTCGAAGGGTTCTCATTTTTTTGCCAAAAACAGAGTTTGAAAAGAACAGATGGCTGCGTCTTTCTTAAAACCCACCCGAGAATCTAGGGCATGGATTTCACTTATTCTCTTAGCTGTCGCTAAGGCTATGAGAAAAACACACTTTCTCGTCCAATCCCTGAACGAGGCACGGTCGGGAGGTTTCAAATTTTTCCGATGTAAGGAATTTGAGCACAACATCCAGTTTCCAACTTGGGCGGAGTAGAGGATATAGATTTTGACGTCTCGAACGATCTTATGAGATCGTGCAAATCTCTATCCTCTGCCAAGTTTAAGCCTCTATTTCTAAATACCGCTGAGAGCATACTTCGGTATCCCTTTATTGTAGCTACGGACAGATTGGATTCCTCTCTCAGGAATAACAGAAAATCTGCTATATTGGTCACAGAGGTATCGGAGGAGGACAGCTTATTCTTCCTACACCATCTTCTAAACACATCCCACTTCGATTGATAGACCCGGATAGTTGACGATCTCCGGGCTCTAGCAATTGCTTTCGAAGCCTTGCTTGAAAAGCCTCTCGCTCTGACCAATCTTTCGATAGTCGAAAGGCAGTCAGAGCGAGAGCGGGGTAGGTTTTGATGGAACCTCTTGAAGTGGGGTTGTCTGAGAAGATCTATCCTGTTTGGAAGAGATCTTGGGTAGTCTACTGTCCATTCCTGACCTCTGTGAACCAATCTTGGGATGGCCAAAACAGGGCGATGAGAGTTAATCTCGTCCCTGTTGATGCTACGAACTTCTTCATCACTACTCCTAGCAACTTGAATGGAGGGAAAGCGTAAGCGTCGAGTCCCGACCACTCCAGTAGCATGGCATCCACCTTCTATCGCTCTCGGGTCTTCTACTAAGGAGCAGAAGTTCTCTATCCTCTTTGACAGGAACGTCGCAAACAAATCTATCTTGCGGCCTTCCCCACAGGTTCCACAGACTTTGGCAGACTTGCTCGTGCAGAGTCCACTCCGTGGGGAGAACTTGTTTCGTCCTGCTGAGCCTGTCTGCTCTGATATTTCTTTTCTTTCCCCACAAATCTGGTCAGGAGGGTAAATATCTCCTCCTCCGTCCATGACAACAGATCCAGTTCGTTATCTCGAATAGGGAAAACGAGTGCGTCCCCCCGTTTTTTTATATAAGCCAACGCCGTGGTGTTGTCTGCGTTGACTTGAATCACTTGATTCTTACTTCTGACTCGAAGAATTTTAATGCCAGAAAACACTGCATATAGTTCTTTGGCATTTATATGCAATCTCTTTGTTCTTTCTTCCATTTGCCAGAGACTTCTCTTTCCCCTAGAGTCGCTCCCCATCCCGTTTCTGAAGCGTCTGAGAACAAGATTTGGTTTGGGTTCTGAAACCTTCTAGGACACTCCCTTGTTCTCTTTGAGTGGGAGCAGCCACCACTTTAGGTGTTTCTTCACCTCTAATGTTACCGGAAAAGTGTCCGACAGATGGCCCTTCTTCCAAGTCCAAGATCTCTTTAGGAAGAATTGTAGAGGCCTTAGATGAAGTCTTCCTAGGGATACAAATTGTTCCAGGGAAGAAAGATGTCCCTAGAAGGCTCAGCCACTCCCTGGCTGAACTCCTGTCTTTCTTTAGGAAGGATGTAATTTCTGAATCCCCCGAAGAATCCTTTCTTGGGACGGAACAACCCGAAAATCCGAGAATTCATCTGAATCCCCAAATAGACTAAGTCCTGACTGGGGGTCATCTGCGATTTCTCGAGATTCACGAGAAGTTCCTAATTCCTTTGTCAATTCTAATGTTTTTCTTGAGATCCTCCAAACATTGTTCCTGGGATTTTGCTCTTATCAGCCAATCGTCTGGCTACGTTCCGCATCAGGTACGTAAATACCTGTGGAGCCATGGAGAGGCCGAAGCACAAGGCCCTGAACTGGTAGACTTTCCCTTGAATCACAAACCTGAGATACTTCTTTGATGACGGGTGAATAGGAACGTGGAAATATGCCTCCTGCAGGTCTAGAGAGACCATCCAGTCTCCTCTTCGCAGGGCTGAAAGTACGAGGCAGAAGTCTCCATCGAGAACTTTTTCTTTTCCACATATTTGTTCAGAATGCTCACGTCCAAGACTGGCCTCCATCCCCACCCGGATGCCTTTGGAACTAAAAACAGGCGGTTGTAAAACCCCGGAGAGGAAGGATCCTGAACCTCTTCTATTGCCTCTTTGTCCTTCATTCCTATCACCATCTGAAGAAGTGTCTCCCTCAGAACAGGGTCCTTGTACTTCGCCGACAGTTCCTTGGGGAATTCGACAAAGGTGGTCTGTCCTGAAAAGGTATAATGTAACCTTTCCCCAAGACTGCTAGCGTCCAAGGATCGGCTTTCCTTATCTTCCATGCCCCCTACGAAGTTTAGGAGCCTGGCCCCTACAGATGTTTGGAGGACCTCGCTGCTACTTTGATTTCTTGAAAGATCTAAAGGAGGACCTTCCTCGCTTTTCTGCTGTCTTCCTTTTCATTGGAGGACGAGAGGTGGGAACCTCTCCGAAAGGGCACTACCGGAGTACGAGTAGTCTTCTTCGCTACTGGTACTGTTGGTCTTGATTTCTTGGAGGATTGTACTAATAAGTCTTGGGTTGCCTTTTCAGCAAGAGACTTGGAAATCTCCTTACCAAGTGCGAAGGGAAAAGGTGATCCGAGAGAGGAGTCGTATAACAGGGCTGACCTTTGTGAAGGAGAAACCGCTTTGGGTTAAAAGAAATGAACCAAATAATGATCTCTTTTTCCTTCACTACTCCTGCTCCAAATAGAGATGGACAATTCTCCCGATCCATCCTGAACCGCCTTATCCATACAGGATAAAATGCAATGTAAAACTTCAGGTTCTAAAACATCTGGTTCATTTGCCTTCTTGGCCAGCACTCCAAGGGACCAATCCAAGAAGTTAAAAACTTCTAGTACATGGAAAAGTCCCTTGAGGTGTTGATCCAATTCTGACATACTCCCAATATGCTTTACTGTATTCAAAGCATGTCTTCTCGATGCTTCAACCAAGCTGAAAATCCGCCTCCGCGGAAGATGGAAGCATAAGCCCCATCGCTTCCTCTGTCCTGTACCATATTCCCCTCCTACCTCCGAGCTTACATGGAGGAGTGCAAAAAACTGTCTTCTGAGCTTCCTTCTTCACCTTCATCCAATTATTTAAAGATTGAATAGCCTTCTTCATTGATATGGCTGGTTTCATTTTTAAATACGAAGACGATTTAGGAACCTTCGTACTGGAGAACAGAGATCTCGGGGAAGGAGGAGCTGCAGGGCTTAGAGAGTCTCCAAATTCTTGTAGGAGAAGAGAGGCTAACACTTTGTAGTTAGATACCCCCTTGCTTACCTTCTATGGCAGCCATTTTACGCTCCATTTTCATAAGCGCAGCTTTAAGGCTTGCTATCTCCGAAGCAGAGTCCGTAGGATCTGCATTCGGAGAAGGACCTGAAATATTACAAGGAGCGTTCATAATGTTAGAGGAGGGTACAATATTACTCACCAAACCACTTGAAGATTGAGAGCTAGGCTTTGTTTTGGAAGATGACTTCCTTAACCGGTCTTTCTCTAATTTCCTTAAATAAGAAGTTAGAGACTTCCACCCTTCAGCACTCAAACTCTCACATTCATGACAAGTGTTATCCATCGAGCATTCATACTTCCTGCATCTTTTACATACAGTGTGAGGATCAACCGAAGCTTTCGGCATCTCACTCCTTGCACCCTTCATTCACACACATTCTCACCACACTTCCAGAAATCAGAACATCATGATGAAAATTCCAAGCCAAAATCCAAATAACGATCCACAAAAGCGATGCCAGTACAACGATCCAAATACGTCACCAAAGGGTCCAAAACGATGATCGATTGTATCCAAAAACGAAATCCAGCCGGAGATACCAACAACGATGTTGCCAGTATGGCCGACAGAAAAAATCTGATGGAACGGGAATGGTTCCTATTCCCGCCACCCAGCGGCGGCGCGGTGGATCACCTGACCTACCTGTAGCGTGTGCGCGAATTAGAAAATTCTGTCGGCGCGACGGAGTCAATAGCTATGTATATATCTGCCAGGTAAGTTGAATGTATAAAAATGCAGAATAAATTACTTGAAACTTACCTTAAAAGGATTTATTGTGTTAATTTACTTTAGAGGAGGTAGCCATTGAAACCAGCTGATTAATTTATGGTATACATTTATTTACACAAGGCCGTTGAATGGCCTGGAGAAAGAGTAAATGCAGCTTGTCCACACGGGGATCACTCTTATCTCTCCCAAGGGGAGAGCTGGCTAAAATAAGATTAACGTAAATGCTGGCTTTTCAAAGTTATTCATATTATCTTGCATTAAGGCAGCACTTGCGAAGAGACTTGAACACGTGACTCAGCCAATCTGGAAAAATGCCCAGATTAGACACAAATGAATTAAAGATTTCTTGCACAAGTTACAGTTACTCACTTTGTCTATCGTACTGGGGAGTCTTAACACACTGGGGAGGAACTCTTAATGTTAAATGAAATATTCAATGACTTCATTTGTCTGGGATGATCACAAAAGGGAGACATGCGGCCACGAGGCAGTGAAAGAAACAAAGAATGTTCATTTGAGAATTAGGGGTTTGAGTTTTGAAAATGTTGAGTAGTTACGTGACTCAGAGGGAAAGAACTGGCAATATGGCTGTATCACAAGACGTACCTGGATGCCGTAAGTAAGTGGACTTAAGCTTTGTCTAAGGTCTGGGCGCGCCAGTAGCGCAGTGGTAGGCCTAATGGAAGGCTGGGACATCCGTCCGAGGTCATGGCTTGGAGAGGACTGAGCCCAAATGCAGGTGTGATTCATGGGGGATGGGTTCAGCTTATCCCCCCCAAGAGCAGGGCATCCTGGAAACAGAACATATGGCCAGCGAAGGGTTCACAGGAAAAAGGAGCTACACACTTCCCTTTGGGATACGTCCCTAAGGAGTAAGAATTTTACTCCCCCGCTCTAACAGGAAATTCCTATCTCTGGCTTGCGTTTTCCCCTTTGAAGTCAGCTAATTAGGGGAAATGGCTGCTTTTCTAGAATTAAAATAAAGTAAATAAATGTTGGGAAGACGAGGCGATCTATATTTGTAACAATAGGCATCTGACTCATCGATCAAGCTTGGCAGGAGGTTTCGAGGCGAACCTTGAATTCTTTGTGGAGGAAACTCTGGGCTGATGCCATATCCACCCGAGACTTCGAGGGATTCAACGTGGGCGAAGCTGATGCAGATTCAGAAACAGTTGATGATCCTGAAACTGTTTTGCAACCAGATCTTGACGAGATCGTTGCACTCGAGGACGACATCAATAACCTTCTTGAGGAGCACTAAGAGGAGCTTACGACGGATGACCTGGAGTTGGAGGCCATGCTACATAACGTCGTTCAAGAAGAGTTCTCTAGCAGCGGTGAGGAGGAGGAGGACCCTATGACAACGGCAGAAATTAAGGATGCTCTAGCTGCTTTTCATAAAGTGCAATCATTTGTAGAAAAGACACCCTGAAAAGGCTTACACAGGTCGTATGCTTGAGCAGTTCGATGACGTTTGCCTGAGTTGTTTCAGGAACATTTTGAAAAGCAGGCAGAAGCAATCTTCCTTGGATAGTTATTTTTAAAAGGGGGGCCTTTAGTAGTAAGCAAACAGGAAGATCCAAGTGATACGAAAAAACAGAAGTTGAAAGTGTGAAGAAATTGAAATTTTGTAAAAAATGTAAAGTATAAAAAAAAGTGAAAAAATCAGAAAAAGGCAAAACAAAAAAAAGAAAAATTTAATTTTTAAGTTTTTGTAAAGTTTAAGCATTAATGTTTTCTGCCATTTGTTAAGTGTTATGTAAAAGTTTAGTGTTAATGTGTGCTTCTTTTTAATGTGTCTCGTACAAGTTAAGTGTCTGTTTTTCTGCCATTTGTCCTCCTCCTCTTGTCGCCACTTTCGGAGATCGTCTCACTTGAAAGGTAAGGTTCCACATTTTACTACATAATGTACGTACAGTATTTCTTGTACCCTGTACACTAATACGTGTTCCCCCGTATTCGCGGGGGATAGTGTACCAGACACCCCCGTGAATAGTTAAAACCCGCGAATAGTTAGAACCACATTAAAAAGCTTATAACTGCCTATCTTGAAAGTTCAGATACCAAATGTATACCTTTAATAACATCCTACTTCAAATATCTTTAAAATTACTAACCTCTTACTGTATTAATCTTTGATTATTTATTATTAATATCATTTCAAAGTCATCTTAAACATTTTACCATTAAAAATATATACCTACAGCCAATAACAGAGAGAGAGAGAGAGAGAGAGAGAGAGAGAGAGAGAGAGAGAGAGAGAGAGAGAGAGAGAGAGAGAGAGAGAGAGAGGAATGGCAATCATATATCTGACCATCAAGAGTGAAATTATGAATTATTTCTGAGACAGAGAGAATAATAATGAGAGACAGAGAGACAGAGAGAGACAGAGAGAGAGAGAATAACTCCTAAACTCCGACTCCTTCCCCTCCGCCAAAACGTATATCAAACTGTCATATACTCCCCCGCCCACCTTCCTCCACGGATAAAAAGACTGGGAATCGCTATTTATAATTAATCTATAATATTTGAAAATTAATTATAAGGTAAATCATTTATTTATAGTACTACAAAACAAATAAACATATGTAAGTAAGAGAGAGAGAGAGAGAGAGAGAGAGAGAGAGAGAGAGAGAGAGAGAGAGAGAGAGAGAGAGAGAGAGAGAGAGAGAGAGAGAGAGATGGTATTGTTACTGTTTAATCTCATTAAACTTAATATTATTTGTAAACTAGTGCCCTATATTATTAATCTCATTAAACTTAATATTATTTGTAAACTAGTGCCGTATATTATTATAGAAAAATACCGCGAATGCGCGAATTTTCCGCGAATAATGCAGTGAAACGTTCCCGAGAGAAATCCGCGAATGTGTGAGTCCGCGAATCTGGAGAGCGCGAATACGGGGGGTCCACTGTAATATTAGAAAATTAGTAAATCATTTATCACACAAAAAGCATACATCCCTGTAAGGGAGAGAGAGAGAATTATTAGTTATTATGTGATATCATTTAATCTTATTAAACTTACTAATACAGTATTGATCAATTACAATTATTAAACTTACTAATACAGTATTGATCAATATTAATCATTTAAAATTAGTAAATCGTTTTTGTATCATAAAAATGTATTTAGGCATGAAAATAACATCAAAATACACTAATTAGTGATTATTTATCATCGGAAAATCCCGCGAATAGGCGAATTCACCGCAAATAATGGTTAGATATGGTCCAGATAAAAATCCGCGAATCTTAGTCCGCGAATCGGAGAACGAAATACAGGCGGCCCACCCCCAATGTACACTTATACAGGTACAG